>NC_051861.1:89907590-89942590 GCF_015732765.1 Culex quinquefasciatus
TTTGCCATTACTGATGTGTAAAATGTTGTGAAATTTAAAAAAAAATTGCAAAATCAAAATCAGTATAATTATCTAAAATCAATTTAAATTAAATTAAAACAAAACCTTGTGAGGCAATTTGAAGAAGTATTTTGCTATTAATGTTTCAATTTCCAAGTTTTTGACAAAGATTCTCGGAAAACTTGATCCAGTTACCAGAAAAGCAGTAGGTGCAATTTGCTCCAGGAGTGCATATTACCTCTTTCCCCAATCTTTTCGAAGCAGAGCAATTCCATGTCAAATAGGGAAACGGATGTACCCGACCCTTTCCGATTTTAATTAAACATTGTAGACATGTTACCCTACGCTTATATAAGCCATTTGTGTGTATGTAGTTTCGCTCGATAATGACATTTGAGAAGGGCGTAAATGTTTTAAATATTTTTGTATTTCGTAAATTAAATATAACAGTATCTTGAATGAGCAGAAACTTGCAACAGAGACCACATTTGACCCGGAGGTCATTAAAGTAGATTGTTTTGCTTTTTTGTATCTCAAAGTTGTCAAAGTTGTCAAAGACAAACTTGTAGGAATTTAGACGGGCTTTCTGAAAAAAAAAACACTGAAAGGAAAAACACGCCACTTTTATTTTTTTTTATTTTCAAGTTTAAAAGTCAAATTTGAAGGTGAGCCCGCGAATTTTTTGGTCAAAGTTTTTTGGGAAAATAGCCTAAGATGTAACAATGCAGAATGAAGCAACTCACCAAAAAACTACAAAAATCATCTACTAAAACTGTTTTTTTAAAGGGCTCTAAAAAAAATCAAAAATCGAATGTGGGAATCGATTCTCCAGACAATTTTACATAGTCTCCATATTGACCATTGTCCTGAGTTCAATCCTTGTGAAGTTACAGCGGGTTTGACAATAAAAATGCTGAAAACAAAAGTTTTTTGTGGTTTTTGGCAATTTCTGGTCGAGAAAAAAGTACCGAAAAAATCCTAATTTGGGCTGATATTGTTCAGCAGCTTTAACATTCATTGCCTTGGATATCACATAATTTAGACATTAACCTTTATGTTAGTTTTCAAAGTTATTTTTAGCAATTTGAGATTACTTTAAAGTTGCATGAAACTCTTCAAATTCCCCGAATAAAACCATCTGGAATAAAGCTCTCGCGCCGAAGGCGTCAGCAGTCACTCAAAACCCCGGGGGCAATTGAATGTGTATTTTCCACCCACTAAAGTTTGAAAAAGCAACCGATCCCAGCTTCGGAAAAAAGCACTGGATTCCGTTTTTATGAAGTTTGCGAGCGCTTTTTTCCTTCCTTGTTCGTTTATGCTGCAACATATCCCACCCCGAATCCATACCCATAAACTGCACATAAACATCATGTTTTTCGATCACTGGTACGTGTGGGAGTGTGTCTGCGGAAACGTGTGTAAACGAAACGAAACTATTGGCACTACGCCCCCCGGGGCATGGCCTTCCTCTAACGTGGGATTTCTGCTCCAGCGCCTCTGACGAGACAGGAGAAACCGGGACCGACGTTTTACTTCACCATCCGATAGAAGCTCAGTGGATAAGGCGGGAATCGAACCCGCGTCTCATAGCATCATCGGGATCGGCAGCCGAAGCCGCTACCCGGAAACGTGTGTGTTTTCCTCTATTTCCCTCTACACTGACGGTGGTATGACTTGATGGAAGGAAGAAGTGGGTTGTGGGGAGGGGGGAGAAGCTCCCGCTTCCCCAAAACCATCACCCACAGAGTTGTATAGAATACCGGTGGCAATGGTATGCAACGAAACGTTCATTCATGCTTCGCTGTAAGGACTAAGGGATGTCACAAAAATGAATGGGATTATCGTGTGACAGAAACACGGCAAATGCGGGGAGGTGACGAAAAATAAACAATTATTATAGGCAGCTGATATTTGCATTCAAGGAGTGGTGGTTTAAAGATATGAGGATTTGAAAGATTTGGAAAAGTTAAGCATTTGAAGATTTGCAAGTGAATTGCAGATTTTCAAATTGCTTAGGGAGAGTTGCAAGGAAACTTGTAGAGTTTTGCAAGGATTTGGTAGATTTTCAAGAGACATGAAGATTGCAAGAGATTTTTAGAGTTGCAAAAGATATGGAAACTTGCAAAATACTTAAAGTCATGCAACAGACTGAAATCTTTCAACAGATTTGGAGACTTGAAGATCAAATCACTTAGCTATCAAAAAAAATTGGAGTCGTTTCGTACATCCTGATCACCCCTAATCTCCCTCGCGGTTTAGTGCATTCCGATATGGCCAACTACACCAGTTACGCCGTTATCCGATGGAACGTGGCAGTTCCCAGAATCCACCACCACCGCCAGGCCTGATCCCTCGGGAGGCTAAGGTAGGCTAGAAACACTACAGAACACGGTGCTTGCATGTGAGCAATTTTTTTGCCCCATTGTGTAGAGTACCGAGAGATGACCATGGCCGTCGAAGTCGGGCTTCTGTCCAAAGGCCAGCAGCGTGGCCAGAACTATAAAAGGCGGTTTGTTTGCGTTACGGCCTTCCTCCGGCCCCATTTGCTGGGGGGAGGAAAACACAGAGGTAACAACACTCTTCAGTGCACACACACATGGCTTGAGGAGGAGGAGGTCCCCTGAATGACGAGACGATTGGTGTCAATCTTGCACCTGTACGTACCTCCGGTACACTACAACCAACGCGTCAGGAATGTGCTCGTGTGTGTGACCTGACCCATTCATCAAAAAGGCGGACAGGTGAAAGGGCGACCCCGCTCGTGCTACAAAGGGGGCAAGTTCAGCTACGGAGCTGTACACGGAAATTAAAGATGCCTTGGAGAATACTTGGCTGAGCTTGAAGAGCGATTGATCCGAGGTTTTGCAAGGCGATTCTCTGTTAAGACAGCAGAATTGTGCAAAATAATCAATTTGACTCCACGTTAAGTCCCATAAATATCAAATTGACCCCACATTTAGACAAACTGACTGCACATGAAAATTTTAATTAACTCCAAGTTGACATCAAATAATTTCATTTATTTCAAGTTGACTCCACGTTGAAACTGCATTGACATACATTGACTCCATGAATTCATGTTTTACAGCTTTACCCCTCTTTGAAATCAGGTTGACTCTTAGAATTGACACCAAGTGTACTTCTCAATGACATCAGATTGCCTCTCAATTTGACAACCAATTTCACTCCACTTTTGCTCAACCAACTCCACATCAAATTATCTCCAGATTGATATCAAGGTGGCTCGAATAGATTTAACAATAACAACAAGTTAACCCTCAATTTAATTACAAATTTCAAGCAAAACAATGCCAAAGGGCCGTTGTGGGTTTGTAAACAAAGAGTGTGTCCTGCTCACGCTAGAGGATGTTTACATCTGGCAATTTGAAGTCAATTCGAAGCAATTTTTGATTTGTTTTTTTGAAATGTGGAGTCAAATCTAGAGTCAACTTTACGTCAAAGTGGGGCCAAGTTGATGTCAACTGAATACTCAACCTGATATAAGAGTAGAGCCAATTTGGTATCAATATGGAGTCAATTCAAAGCAAATGTTGAGTCAATTGGATGTCAATGTTACGATAAAATGTTTTGATAAAAAAGTGTAGTCAAATCGTGAGTCAACTTTATTCCAAAGTGGAGTCAATTTGATATCAATTCGGAGCAAACGTGGAGTCAAGTCGAAAGCCAACTTTATGTTAAAATTGTGTCAATTTGGTGTCCAATGAATATTCAACTCGATTTAAGAGTGGAGTATTTTGATGTCAATATGAAGTCAATCTGAAGCAAATATTGAGTCAATTCGATGCCAAATGTGGAGTCAAATATAGAGTCAACTTTACGTCAAAGCGGAGTCAATTTGTTGTCAATATGCAGTTAATTCGAAGCAAATCTTGAGTCAATTTAATATCAATTCGGAGCAAATGTGGAGACAAATCAAGTATCAAATTTACGTCAAAGTGGAGTCAATTTGGGGTCAAGTAAATACTCAACCTGATATAAGACTAGAGTCAATTTGGAGTCAATTAGAAGCAAATTTTTAGTCAATTTCATGTCAATTCGATGGAGTCAATTCCATTTTTACTGGATATTCAACTTGATTAAGTGGAGTCATTTTAATGCCAATATGGAGTCAATCCGATCATTTTGGAGTCAAATCGTTGGAGTCAAATCAATTTCCATTTTTGATGTCAATATGGAGTCGAACCGAAACAAATGTTGAGCCAATTTGATATCAATTCGAAAAGTTTTTGATTTTGATTTGATTGTTTCAAAGGAAATATGGAGTCAAATCTAGAGCCATCTTTACGTTAACACTGGAACGCCCAACGCATGTCCAACTTACACGGACGCCCAAGCCTCCAAAAAAAGTTGGAACGGTAACTTCATCTCGCTGGTTCTCGGGCATAACTCAACTAGTTTTCATTGATTTGTAAGAATGTCTAGATGATTCTAAAATTTTGCAGAACTTGATTTGAACAAATCTGTAATTTATGCGACCGAAAACATCGTTCCACATTTAAAAAAAAAAAACTGCCTCCGCGGAATTATTGGCGATTTTTTTTTACACGCGAAAAAAAAATGGATCGATGTTTTTGATCGCAAAAATTAGTGATTTGATCAAATTAAGTTCTGCAAAGTTCTAGAATCATCTAAACATCCTAACAAATCACTGGAAAGAAGAATAAATTGACTTCAAATTGACTCAACATTTGCTTCGAATTGACTCCATATTGACATCAAATTGACTCCACTATTATTTTAAGTTAAATATTCATTAATCACCAAATTGACTCACCTTGACGTAAAGTAAAGTAAAGACTTTCGATTAGACTCCACATTTGCATCAAATTGACTCAACATTTGCTTCGAATTGACTCCATATTGACACCGGATTGACTCCACTCTTAGCTTGTGTTGAATATTTATAGATAACCAAATTGACCCCACTTTGACGTAAAGTTGACTTTAGTTTTTACACCACATTTGCATAGAATTGACATCAAATTGACTTAACATTTGCTTCGAATTGACTCCATATTGGCATGAAATCGATTCCACTCTTATCTCATGTTGAAAATTTATTGATAACAAAATTGGCCCCACTTTGACGTACGCAAATTGGAAATTTTCAAAAAAATAAAATAAAAATAAATAAATAATAAGGCGGCATTTCCCGCAGAAAACCCCCTCACTAAAGCTAGGTCAAGCACTGCTGGTATGTCACACCCGGTGTTCATCGCCAAAGACAAGGACCTTGTCTTATCGAGTGGGCGTGGATGACCCAACCTATGTCCTTTCCTGCAACCTGCAGCCACCCGTGCCGCTTCCGCAAGCTATTGCCGCTCTCAACACTCGACCTCCTCGAGCAAGAAGTGAACGTGTGTGTTTAAGTTCAAAGGTTAATTGCTTCGACCGACCGAGTTTGTGCGTCGCCGTCGTCGTCCCTCCCCATTCTGATACGCTGAGTTTGTGTGTGTGTAGAGTTGTGGAGAGAAGCAGCAACTTGGTCGGTCTAAGGATACATCCCTTTGAAGTGACCAGGCTCGCTACGGTTCACAATCTCTGGAACTCAGCTGCAGCTGCAGTCGGCAAGAATTTCGCAATTTATATTCCACACATTCCCCGGGTAAACTTTGGTTGTGTTAAACTTTATCCTCAAATATGCGAGAGTTTGGATGTGTTTTGTGGCGTCTGGCGTCCGATGGGGATGTCGTTGGCAGAAGGTGGTGCCATCAATTTTGGACTCGGTGTGGGAGATGAGATAATCGAATCGATGCATGCAGAGTTTATTTGGTTGATTTTGAGGGTGATGCCAATTTCGTCGAAACCATAAGCTGTCTGACAAATTCAATTGAAACAAACTAAAATGAAACTGAAATAGGGAAACGCACACAAAAGTCTTATGGCAAAAATTTTGAATTTCAAGATTTAAGTCTTCAGCTGTTGCAGTCTGCACATCTGTTTCAACTCTAAACTCAACTCAGAACTCTTCAAGCTTAAAAGTTTCAATTTCTCATACTTTTCACACCTAAGCTTCCATCCACCCCGAGGTTGGAACTAACGACCTTTGGGTTGTGAGTCCAACTGCCTACAAGCGACTCCACCGAGACAGGACTCTGGGAGTCGGCTCCTACACCTGAACTGAGGTTAATGACCTAACCTCTAGGTTAGACCGCCACTGGGACCGTCTGAGAACGAACCCAGTTTAACTGGAGTGAGAAGCAACAACGCTTACCATTAAACCGCCGGTCCTGACCAGTCCCAAATCTCTTGTATTTGCCCTAATTTTGAAGTCTTATCGAAGTCTAAATTTTTTTTACAGGTCTCCATGTAAGGTGCATGTCTACAAATATTTTACTAGTAACTAAATTTCTTCTGAAACTCCAAAGTCTCCAAATTAGCAAAACTTCTAGTCCCTTCGAAAACAGCATTTCTCATACATGTCTCCATGTAACTTCCATGTTTGCCAGTCTGTTGTTCATAGAGACTCTTGCCATTCTCCGAAGTCCTTAGCAAGTCTCCAAATCGTTTCATGCAAGTTTTCAATTTTTCTGAATGGCCACCTCGGGAAAAAAAATCTGGAAAACCTTTAAAAGTCGGGAATTGTATTCCACCTGGAGGAAACCAGGAAATATTAAGAAAATCAGTGATCCCCGTGCACCGCGTTCAACCGCGTTCTCTGTTTTCTGAACTCAATCAAACACCAGCACCGCGTGTGCACGCGTACAAGCAAACCTAAACTCTGCCGTGTACAGGCTGTACTCGTACACCAGCGATTCTCAACGGGGGTACCGGGCCTACTTGATTTACATGGCAGGGGGTACCGGCCTAGAAGAAGGTTGAGAATCGCTGTCGTACACGAACCTCAAGTTTAAACCGAACCTTGCACCTCGTGTACAAACCCCGTGCAGGCCAACGACGCAAAAAAGAGACAAAAATATTTCCCTCACGCTCCCTCTGCTGTAAAGTGGTGTTTCATTCTCCGCTGCAGTCACGCTACAGTGTTTGCCATAGAGAGAGTGAGAAGCAGTCATTTTTTCGTCTCTTTATACGCTCTTCGCTCGCACGGCGTTGTACCCGAGGTGTGCACCCCGTGTTTACACCGCGTGTAAACTTGAGTGCACCGTGCGGGGAGAACTCCAACATGGTAGCCTGGTGTGTTTGAGGTTCATCTGCACTGAAAACATGTACGGCGTGTACGGCGTGCGCGCGTTTCGGGAAGACTGAAGAAAATCCACAAAAAAATCGAAAAAATATTAGAAGTTTATTTAAATTATTTTTTTTGTGTTTTTTGCCTTCCTCACTGAGGTAAGGCTATAATCCTGCTCTGAAAATGAACTTTTTATTAAAAGCTCCTAGACCCACCTTCATGTATACATATCGACTCAGAATCAAAAACTGAACAAATGTCTGTGTGTGTGTGTATGTGTGTGTGTATGTGTGTGTGTATGTATGTATGTGACCAAAATTCTCACTGAGTTTTCTCAGCACTTGCTGAACAGATTTTGATCGAACCAGTTGCATTCGACTTGGTTTAGGGTCCCATACATTGCTATTGAATGGTTTGAAGTTTCGATAAGTAGTTCAAAAGTTATGTATAAAAATGTGTTTTCACAAATATCCGGATCTCACTTAAATGTACGTAAACTATGTCCGGATCCATCATCCGACCCATCGTTGGTTAGGCAATTGAAAGGCCTTTCCAATGAGTACAAAACATTGAAGATCTGGCAACCCTGTCTCGAGTAATGACCACTTAAGTAATATTCATGTACAATTTTGAAGCCGGATCTCACTTAAATGTACGTAAACTATGTCCGGATCCATCATCCGACCCATCGTTGGTTAGGCAATTGAAAGGCCTTTCCAATGAGTCCAAAACATTGAAGATCTGGCAACCCTGTCTCGAGTTATGACCACTTAAGTGATATTTATGTACTTTTTTGAAGCTGGATCTCACTTAAATGTATGTAAACTATGCCCGGATCCATCATCCGACCCATCGTTGGTTAGGCAATTGAAAGGCCTTTCCAATGAGTCCAAAACATTGTAAATCTGGCCACCCTGTCTCGAGTTATGACCACATAAGTTATATCTGTGTTTTTTTTCTGGATCTAAAAAAAGCTGAAATGTGTGTCCAAACCACTCATATTACCCATTTTTGGTAAAAAGTGAGGAAGGCATCAACCACATAGGTGGATTAGGTTAGTTTCTTCTTTTATTTCGCCATTGCAGCCAAAACGCTAAAAAACATGGGATATTTTTAAAAAGGAGCCGAAGAATTGGTCAAAAGATAACATTTTCAACATAATATATCTTGAACATAACATCCTGAAATGATTATTCCCAGCAATGGTTTGCATGAAAAAACAGGTTATTTTTTTTTAAATATGTATTTTTTTGAAGATTTTTTTGTTAAATAAAAGCTCTATAATCAATCTTGAAATAATATTTTAAGTTATCGCCATATGAAATTTTGGACAAGCTAATTGTGCAGTGTGGCTTTTATGGTCAAAGAAAAATCAGTCACAAAATTTCTGCTGAAAAAAAAAAGAAAATTAGGCATGTGGATATCAAACCTCACGCTTTAAGGAAATAAAAATTTGAAATACGACGTTTTGAAAGCTATCTTTAAAAATTAATAGAATAATCAACTGTGATCATTTTACAAGTTTTTAAATAGGTGGGGAATTCTCTACCAACTCAAACGAGATCGGGAAAAGTTGCCCCGACCCCTCTTCGATTTGCGTGAAACTTTGTCCTAAGTGGTAACTTTTGTCCATGATCGCGAATCTGAGGTCTGTTTTTTTTATATCTCTTGATGGAGGGACGCTACGAACCCCTTCTACGACCTTTTGAACATGCAAAAAAGAGGTGTTTTTCAATAATTTTCAGCCTGAAACGGTGATGAGATAGAAATTTAGTGTCAAAGTGACTTTTGTGTAAAATTGTACGATCAATTTTAAGGCGTACTCAGAAGTCCGAAAAAAACGTATTTTTCATCGAAAAAAACCCAAACAAAGTTTTAAAAACTGTGCCATTTCCATATCAACTGTAAATTTTTTTTTTGGAACATGTGATTTTAAGGGAAATTTAATGTTCTTTTCGAATTTTCATTGACCCAGAAGGGTAATTTTTTCATTTAGAACAAAATTTTTCATTTCAAAATTTTGTGTTTTTTCCTAATTTTGCAGAATTATTTTTAAGAGTGTAACCTTACTACTCCTTGAAAGTCTACAAGTTTTTTACACACCATTTCCTTTCGCTAAAATTCTGTAAAGTGTTACTGAATTTTCATCTAGTATAATTTCAATAAAAGATTAAGTAATTTAGATTTTACTAAATTCTTAGTCAACTGACATTTGTCACTTTGACAGATAGTATACTGAAATTTCAGCAAAAGAATCGTCAAATTATTTTGCTGAAAATTCTGTAATTTTCTTGTACCAGTTTCACAGATCATTTGCTGAAGATTCAGCAATCGTTGCTGGTAGGGGAGAGTGGGGAGACTTGATCCCCTTTTTTTGTATCGCGCATAACTCTGTCAATTTCTCACAAAACTATGATCTTTTTGCATAAATTGAAAGCTTAAACATTCAACTATGTTTGGCTGATAAGGGTATTTCATCAGATAAACTCTTCGAATAATGCCAAGCTTTTTAAAAAAATATTTTTAATCGGCATTTTCAAAATGTTGGGGGTAATTTGATCCCCCTTTCAACATTTTGAAGAAATCTTAATCAAAATGTTTCTTATTCATCCAAACTTTTAATTTTCTATAAGATACAGCAATTTCACATTAAACCTGTACGTTTGTGTTCAAAATATAACAAGTTTAGCATGTAAAATATTTAAAAACATAAAATTTTCTTTTTTAGACCAAAATTGAGCATGTTTACAAAAGCTAGTAATTTTTGTTTACAAAACTTTTGAAAAATGGTTCAAACTGCATTTAGTTATGTACAACTATACTAAAGGAAACTATGTACGAAAACCCAGCCAAATTATTTAATCTTGAGGCTGATTCCAGTAACTGTAAAAATGCAGGGATCAAGTCTACCTTAACGCACTTTTTTAAACAATTGATTATAAAAATAGTATGACGATAAATTCAACGTCAAATGCGTAAGGGGTTTGGAGTTGATATGTTTATCAAACTATTCATGTATAAAAAATATTTTTTTGAATAATTTTTGAGTGTTTTCTATACTTATCAAAACAAAGAAAAAAGATCTCTTGGAAGTTTTTTGCAGCACTTCTTAGAAAAATGTGTGTAACTCAATCCAAACATTTTTTATTTTTTTTTCTTTGTTTTCTACAATGAGTTTTAGTCAATTTCGCACCACTTTTTAGAACAAAGCTAATTGTTTTACCCACATGCTGACGAGATACAGGCTTTGGATCAAGTCTCCCCGGGGATCAAGTCTCCCCACTCTCCCCTATATCAATTACCAATTTTATACATTTATTCCATCAATCATCCAACCCAAGTAACCGCGGGACTGTATAAGGTAACATCAAATCCCCTCTATATCAACATATAATGTTTGCCTATAGAGTCTCGAAACTTTATATTCACTTTATACGCATGGAGGTAAAATTGAGTGGCGAAGTCTAGAGTTGATATAAAGTTATACCGTGGTAAAACGTCAAAGTACTACTTTACCGACAGTATTTAAAATAGAAAAATAAAAAAAAAACTTTGCGCGAAGCTCTCTTTCTCTCTCTTTTGGGAGAGTGATTTTCATGCTGGGATGACGATTTTGAAAGTTTGTTGGTTTATTTGCTGTGTTTCTCTACTTTTGAGATTCTAAGCTGTGTGTTGGGAATGATGTACTGAGATGTTTCACCTAGATGCCCTGCGCTAGCCGTCTCGTCCGTCCTGAAATATATTTATTTAGATGATTTTTGTCGACTAAGTCTTCCTTGAGGAACCACTTCATTTTATGCAGAAAAAAAACGAGAAAACTTGTTAGGTTAAAACACAGCTTTTATTAACTATTACACTTCAAAACACTACCATATATTCACAAAATTCACAATAATCATCGACGAACAGCTAAGGGCACGGAGCGCCGATCCCGGGGTATTGGTGCAGTTTCCGCCGATGGCACGCAGCTTAATGTGCAGCGCAGTGATTCCGAGCGACTTGCACTTTTCGGTGACGTCCTGCGCGGCCAAGATAGCGGAGTAGGGCGAGGCCTAGTCACGATCGGCCATGGCCTTCATGCCGCCGGTTACGCGCGAGATCGTTTGCTTGCCTGAAAGATCCGTGACGTGAACGAAAGTGCCGTTAGAGCTGGCGTAGAGCAAAATCTGGACCTCCTCCTTTTCAGTTTTGTTTTGCAGGAAGCCATCGCAGTTAGAAATTTGTCTCATGGGACGAGAAAGAGCTGTTAATGAAAAGAGAATAATTTAATACTGAGCTCAGCTAACTAAGCATAATTAACTCACATTTTATAGCCGCCGAACATTTTTCCTGCAGCAATCACAAAAAATACCACGAAACTGCCAAACATTTATTACCCTCACTAGTGTTGAGTTAGTGTTTTGAAACATTATAAGAAATGTCAAAATGTGATATAACATTAAAGGATTACTTTACAGTGATATATAAAGCTTACCATTAATGCTTCGAAACATTATTGGGCTAAATGCTTTGAAACTTTAATTGGCTGTTCTATATGTCATTATACAGTAGTTTATAATGGTTCAAGCTACAAATGTTTCGAAACATTTGGAAAGACTATTTAAAGTGTCATAGCATCGTGAAAGTTTATTTAGAGTGGATTTAGAGTTTTGATTTAGTGCTTCTGGTTACTTGGGAATACTAACAAAACAAATGGTTAGCAATGAGATCTTTGTTATTCACATTTTTCTTACCGTTGTTTCTAAAGATCATAATACAAATTTAAAAACATAACACATTTGAAAAAGATTTTCTCTCAACAGCATCCAAACAATAATAAGTGACATTTCAGTTTGACAGATATGCAGTTACTGATTGTTTTTGTTCATTGCAGAATTTCACCAAAGTGTTGAGAGCGATTTGTGGCGCTATAACCACGGAAAATAGGGTCCAGAGCATTCGTGGAAATACAATGTCCCATCCCAGAGGGTCTCGGAGTGCCTCCTTAGCATGGTGCTCCCAACGAATACAACCAAATCTCGGAGCGTATGGTGGCGTGTCCCCACGCTTCTTCCTCCCCTGTCGATTCAGAATTATGTTGTTGTTCGAACACTCTGTGCTGAAACGAATCATCTTTGCGGTTAACCTTGCGCAGTAGGCCTGGCCGCTTTAACGCTTGTGATGTTTCAAAGCATTCTAATGCAATGGCACACTACAAATGTTAATAAATGACAAGAAGAGTGCTAGGTGTAATCTAACCTAAGGCACTCTCCAGGATCCCTTCGAAAGATTGGCTGCGCTAGGGTCTGATTAGATTAGATTAGATTAGAAGTCACTTGCAGCTCCCAATTCTGAACACTTCAAATCATGAATATCTTCAAAAATTCACTTGACGCTCTCTGACTACATCCAAGTCACAGCTAGCAACATTTGTCTTCACATTCGCATATATGCGAATCATCGATAATCTTTATTGCTGACCAAACCTCCCACCGTATACCACCTTGAAGTTTCGCCAACCCCTTTAAAAGGCTCCTTCCAGCACATCCCAGACAGGCAACAGCACCGCCAGCCGGCAGCTGCAACAGCAGTTGCCCTCCACTTTTATGGTTGTTTTCCAATTTAAATGTTTCCCCTGAGGGGCGAACTCCGCCGGTCCGAAAAACCCAGAAACAGATAGCACCGTAGAGATAACCAGCTCATACGAGAAACGGGCGGGCGTCCCGGAATGGCAAAACTTGTAACATTTCCATTTGTAATTGAACTCGAGAGTTAATAATGTTAAGTTTTTCGACCACAGAGGCACCTCCGTATACGGCATTGTCTGGAAATAGAGCTGGTCCGAGGAAAGGTTGAGGAGCATGTGCAACACTTTCGTGAGGGAGGTGCATACGCGAAGAACTTTGGGCAGATGTTGGGTACCGTGATTTGGGGGGAATTTGGACGAAAATAAAGGTGAAATTGTATAAATAACACAACTCTGTCTACAGTTAGCAATCCAGAGCAGTTGAAGAGCACCACCCCTCAAAGCTCGAACCCAACTTTGAAGCTTAATCAGATAAACTCCCGTACTCAACGAGAAGGCGTGCTGGTCTACCAGTTTTAAATCCATCGAGGATTGAAAACGTGTTGAGTGGTGTACTTATTACCACCGGGTAGACTTATGACCGCGACCATCGAAAATGTTGTAACGTGCTAGGGCTTGGAAATGTTAAACCATCCTTGAACTCTACAAGGGTTGCCGCTATAGGTCGCTAGAAGGTGGGCTGAGTCCCGGCTAATCGATAGATTTAATCGCTAATTGATCGCATCAAGAAGGTTCTTTCTTCAGGGAGATTGAATTTGTTTCGAAGAGTTGTTTAATTAGTTGAATTTTGAAGATAACAAAAAAATTTGCTAAAATTTGCCTAAACAAAGTTCAGTTATCGATGCATATCCCAAAACGACTAGAAAATGCCCTAAAAGTAGGCTTCTTGCCTATCACCGTTAGCACAGCGCCAGTGGAAATCGAAACCTAGACGCAGTCGTCTGTGGCCTGAACCAAATCAGATTAAGTGTCGATTAGAATACGAGATCTGTGTACCTTTGGCACATACAATTGCACAAATGTCTACACAACAGGCATGCATCATAACATTTGGACTTCGATGCCGCACTGGTGTTGTGCTTCGGGGGTTGAACTGTGCGTGTGTGTGGCGGCGTCACAACAAGAGCAAACTCGGTTGAGCAGGGATGACATTTTGGGATGATGCATTCCGAACTATTTGGGACGGTTCTAGGTGGGACGGAAAAGGGCTTCGTAGACTGTGCCAAAACTTGAAAGTCTTCAAATTTCTCCCAACATGTTGTTTGTCTCAACTGGTTGCTTGTCTCAACATGTTGTTTGTCTCAATTTGTCACTTGTCTCAAATTATTACTAGTCTCAACATGTTGCTTGTCTCAACATTTTGCTTGTCTCAACTGGTTGCTTGTCTAAACTGCTTGCTTGTCACAACTGGTTGCTTGTCTCAACATTTTGCTTGTCTCAACTTGCTGCTTGTCTTAACTTGTCTCAACTGGTTGCTTGTCTCCACATTTTGCTTGTCTCAACTGGTTGCTTGTCTCAACATTTTGCTTGTCTCAGCTTGCTGCTTGTCTCAACTTGTTGCTTGTCTCAACTAATTGCTTATCTCAACTGGTTGCTTGTCTCAACATTTTGCTTGTCTCAACTTGCTGCTTGTCTTAACTTGTCTCAACTGCCTGCTTGTCTCAACATTTTGCTTGTCTCAACTGATTGCTTGTCTCAACTAGTTGCTTGTCTCAACTTGTTGCTTGTCTCAACTAGTTGCTTGTCTCAAATAGTTGCTTGTCTCAACTAGTTGCTTGTCCCAACACGTTGCTTGTCTCAACATGTTGCTTTTCTCAACTAGTTGCTTGTCTCAACTTGCTGCTTGTCTCAATTTGCTGCTTGTCTCAACTGGTTGCTTGTCTAAACTGCTTGCTTGTCTCAACTGGTTGCTTGTCTCAACTGGTTGCTTGTCTAAACTGCTTGCTTGTCTCAACTGGTTGCTTGTCTCAACATTTTGCTTGTCTCAACTTGCTGCTTGTCTCAACTTGTTGCTTGTCTCAACTAGTTACTAGTCTCAACTAGTTGCTTGTCTCAACTAGTTGCTTGTCTCAACAGTTTGCTTGTCTCAACTTGTTGCTTGTCTCAACATTTTGCTTATCTCAACTGGTTGCTTGTCTCAACTGGTTGCTTGTCTAAACTGCTTGCTTGTCTCAACCAGACATGCATCGGCTCTAAGAGCTTTTCTTAACGGCACTTAGCTTGTTCTACATGGCATTTTCGTATAAAGTAATGCTATACTTGTTGCCAGGCAAAAACCTTTTGTTTTTGGCATGAATAATGTGTAGAAAACATTGGTTAATCCGGAAAAACGATTTAGCGATATTTTCATGGTAATGTTCTCTTTAGCTCTTTAAAAGAACTTCTTAAAGGCTCTTTGGGTGCGCTTAATGGTTCTTACGCTATATCTCACTTGGTTTTCAAAATTACTTCTCAAGGTCTTCGGGAGCCTTAAAGATTAGCGTAATTAGTGTACTATAATCACTGGCACAACATGCTGGGCATCATATATGCGAAATGCCAAACAAGTTCTTCTAAAAGAGGAGTTAGAGCGGATGCATGTCTGGTCTCAACTGGTTGCTTGTCTCCACATTTTGCTTGTCTCAACTTGCTGCTTGTCTTAACTTGTCTCAACTGCCTGCTTGTCTCAACTGGTTGCTTGTCTAAACTGCTTTCTTGTCTCAAATGGTTGCTTGTCTCAACAGTTTGCTTGTCTCAACTAGTTGCTTGTCTCAACTTGTTGCTTGTCTCAACTAGTTACTTGTCTCAACTAGTTGCTTGTCTCAACATATTGCTTGTCTCAACTAGTTGCTTGTCTAAACTGCTTTCTTGTCTCAAATGGTTGCTTGTCTCAACAGTTTGCTTGTCTCAACTAGTTGCTTGTCTCAACATTTTGCTTGTCTCAACTTGCTGCTTGTCTCAACTTGTTGCTTGTCTCAACTAGTTACTTGTCTCAACTTGTTGCTTGTCTCAACTTGTTGCTTGTGTCAACTAGTTGCTTGTCTCAACATGTTGCCTGTCTCAACATGTTTTTTTTTATTTCAACATGTTACATGTTTCAACTTGTTGTTTCAATCCAAAGTCTGCCTCGATATCTCGCCACAGTCTATCCTTCGTTTCCAATATCGACGAACATCCGAAACCGGTAAGATGGTGTTTATTATTGCATCAATTTGCATCCCTTTACCAAAACTACCCCTTTCCCCGATCAGCAATACATTGCAGCCTTTCCTGTCTCACCCAAGACCCCAACACTCTCTCCCTCAGCTATTGACTTTTGACTGCGTTGTCTATCGGTTATGCCCAGGTCGTCGTCGTCTGGTTGATGGTTATCAGATGATGCAGCTATTCCCCGGAACGTCAACCTCCTAAACTTCATCGTGTGGTGTGGTTCTTGGAGTAGATTCCCCACACACAAACACACCGATGCGTCGACTTCCGGAGGACGCTCCGGGGTAGGTGTGTCATTTATACCGCCGCCACCTCCCCCCGCTACAGTGTTTCTACTGCTAGGGATCTGCCGAAGTGAAGATTAGATCAGTAATTAACAACTGGTTATTGGAATAATTAAAACGCACGTTGCTGGTGAACTTTCCCTGGCTTGGTTGGTTGTTGGTGCCTTAAGGCGGTCTATTCTCTATACTGGGTACGGTTTTTGGCACGGTAATCAAGTCTGATTGACGGGACTGATTTGGCGGGGTGAGGAGAAGCTCTGGTTGAGTGGCAGTTTGAAGCGGTTGAAGATTGAGATGGCTGTTTGAAGTTACAAGATGAACGTCTGGAGAAGTTTGATTTGGTTCAACAGGTATCAGATTACTGGGTTTGGTCTTAACACAATTTCTAGTTTTGTTTCGTTCGGATTTTGTTGTTGATCATTGTGTAACCTGTCTCAACTTGGTCAGTTAATTTGTCTCAATTGTCTCAAGTGACTCAAAGGTAACTAGACTTGTCTAGACTAGACTAGACTTGTAACTTAATTGTCTCTAGTATCTCAAAAGTCAAATGAACTGTCTAAATTGTTCCAAGTGTCCCAACGGTCAACTGACTTGTCTCAAATGTCTCATGTTTTTCAACGGTCCATAGGCTTGTCTGAAACGTTTTTCGGGTCTCAAATTGTTTTTTTTTGTCTCGATTGTCCTAAGTGTCTTAAAAGTCCCAAGTGCCTCAATGGTCAATTGACTTGTCTAAATTGTGTCATGTTTATCTACGGTCGATTCACTCGTCCCAAACTGCTTAAGTGTTTCAAGGGTCAATTGAACTGTCTCATTTGTCTCATGTCTCAGTTGTCTCATGCGTCTAAACGATTAATAAGCTTGTCTCAAATATCTTAAGTGTTTCAATTGACTTGTTCAAATGTCTCAAATTTTCGAAGGTTAATAGACTTTTCACAGTTTTCTCATGCGGCAAAATGGTCAGATGTCATGTCTCAAATGTCTCAAGTGTCTCAAAGATTAATAGTCTTGTCTCAGTTGAATCATGTTTCTCAATGTTTATTAGACTTGTCTCATGTGTCTCAATGGATAAATGACTTCACTAAAATACCTTATGTATTTAATTGATCTTCTGAATGGTCTCAAATATCTCAAGTGTCTCAAAGGTTGCCAAAACTGTCTCAAACGCCTCTAGGTTATTATACTTGTCTCAGATATCCCAAATGATTCTATGATCAATTGAATTTTCTAAAGTCCAAGTGCCTCTAAGGTGTGTAGGCTTGTCTCAGTTGTGCCATCCATCTAAATAGATGATTGACTTGTCTCAACTTGTACCAAATGTCTTAATTGTCTTTAAGCGTCAAATGAACTGTCTCAACTGTCTCATGCGTCTCAATGATTGATTGAATTGTCTCAAATATCTTAAGTGTCTCAAAGGTGAATAGACTTGTCTCAAATGTAACAATTGTCTCGATGCTCAATTGACTTGCCTCAATGCCTCAAGTTTTTCGAAGGTGTCTAAATGGTAAATTGTCATGTCTCAAATGTATCAAGTGTTTCAACGGTAATAAAAAAAAATATCTCAAATGTCGCGATGGTCAGTTGAATTGTCTCAAATGTCTCAAGTGTCTCAAAGGTTAATAGACTTTGGATGGTCAATTGATTTGTCTCAAATTCAGTTTAGTGTTTAAAAGGTTAAAACATTTGCCTTACATGAGACATGTGACAAATGGTTGATAGACTTGTCTCAAATGTCACAAAGTTTTAAAAACTTGTCTCAAATGTCTTAAGTGTCTCAATTCTCAATTGACGTATTTAAATTGTCCTATTTATCACAAAACTGACTTGTCTCAAATGTCTCAAGGGTCTTGTCTTAGCTGTCTGATGCGCCTCAATGGTTAATTGACTTCTCTCAAATGTCCCAAGTGTTAAGCAAATTATCCCCTTCCAATTTTTCGAATCATGTTTACATTTTTCGCAGCTAAAAACCTCCTCTTTTTTCTGTCTTTTTCCCCCAGGACTCAGAACAAACAACAACAACTTCCGCCAGATCAACGCCAGTGTTAGTCCGCTAGCGGTAGTAACAATGTGTGTAGCACCCCGCCGCTCATGAATGGCTTCCCCACGTTGGTAGGTTAGTGCCTGACGGCCGTGCCTAACCGCCGAAACCGCCGACCGACGACGTGCTTCTGCGGGCATGTTTTGGCGTCCATAATGCCACCGTTCAACCGAGGCGCATCCTGCTCCGTCTATGGCACCGGAACGACAACGACGACGATAGTCAATTTAATCAAATTAACTCGGCTGACCACGGTGGTGGCGGCGACGATGGGACGTGGTTTATGAAGGTTTGATTGGAGGAAAAAGTGAGGGTGATATTTTTTTGGAAGTGACAAAAACAAAAATAAACTGGTGGAAATCGATACTCTACGAAGTGGAAGGAAAAATATTAACATCAACAAAACAAAGAGTGCATTACACAGTAGATAAAAGTTATCAAAAGTAGTAAAATAAGAAATTGAAGCAACGTCATGGGACTGATAAGCTCTCTGGTGGCGGTTGCGCTACTAAGTCTTCTACAGATACCAGGTAAGTGCATTTGTAAAATTATAGGATAAAATGTAAAATTATTAAAAGCACCGTAAACCAAAAAAAAAAACAAGAATAAATAAGATGAAAACATTCCAACTTTAAAAGTTAGAAAGTTAAACAGATCAAAAGTTGAAAAACTTGAAAACTTGAAAACTTGAAAACTTGAAAACTTGAAAACTTGAAAACTTGAAAACTTGAAAACTTGAAAACTTGAAAACTTGAAAACTTGAAAACTTGAAAACTTGAAAACTTGAAAACTTGAAAACTTGAAAAGTTGAAAAGTTGAAAAGTTGAAAAGTTGAAAAGTTGAAAAGTTGAAAAGTTGAAAAGTTGAAAAGTTGAAAAGTTGAAAAGTTGAAAAGTTGAAAAGTTGAAAAGTTGAAAAGTTGAAAAGTTGAAAAGTTGAAAAGTTGAAAACTTGAAAAGTTGAAAAGTTGAAAAGTTGAAAAGTTGAAAAGTTGAAAAGTTGAAAAGTTGAAAAGTTGAAAAGTTGAAAAGTTGAAAAGTTGAAAAGTTGAAAAGTTGAAAAGTTGAAAAGTTGAAAAGTTGAAAAGTTGAAAAGTTGAAAAGTTGAAAAGTTGAAAAGTTGAAAAGTTGAAAAGTTGAAAACTTGAAAACTTGAAAAGTTGAAAAGTTGAAAAGTTGAAAAGTTGAAAACTTGAAAACTTAAAAACTTGAAAACTTGAAAACTTGAAAACTTGAAAACTTGAAAAATTGAAAAATTGAAATTGAAAAGTTGAAAACTTGAAAACTTGAAAACTTGAAAAGTTGAAAAGTTGAAAACTTGAAAAGTTGAAAAGTTGAAAAGTTGAAAAGTTGAAAAGTTGAAAAGTTGAAAAGTTGAAAAGTTGAAAAGTTGAAAAGTTGAAAAGTTGAAAAGTTGAAAAGTTGAAAACTTGAAAATTTGAAAACTTGAAAACTTGAAAACTTGAAAACTTGAAAACTTGAAAACTTGAAAAGTTGAAAAGTTGAAAAGTTGAAAAGTTGAAAAGTTGAAAAGTTGAAAAGTTGAAAAGTTGAAAAGTTGAAAAGTTGAAAAGTTGAAAAGTTGAAAAGTTGAAAAGTTGAAAAGTTGAAAAGTTGAAAAGTTGAAAAGTTGAAAAGTTGAAAAGTTGAAAAGTTGAAAAAATGAAAAGTTGAAAAGTTGAAAAGTTGAAAAGTTGAAAAGTTAAAAAGTTGAAAAGTTGAAAACTTGAAAACTTGAAAACTTGAAAACTTGAAAAGTTGAAAAGTTGAAAACTTGAAAACTTGAAAACTTGAAAAGTTGAAAAGTTGAAAAGTTGAAAAGTTGAAAAGTTGAAAAGTTGAAAAGTTGAAAAGTTGAAAAGTTGAAATGTTGAAAAGTTGAAAAGTTGAAAAGTTGAAAAGTTGAAAAGTTGAAAAGTTGAAAACTTGAAAATTTGAAAACTTGAAAACTTGAAAACTTGAAAAGTTGAAAAGTTAAAAAGTTGAAAAGTTGAAAAGTTGAAAAGTTGAAAAGTTGAAAAGTTGAAAAGTTGAAAAGTTGAAAAGTTGAAAAGTTGAAAAGTTGAAAAGTTGAAAAGTTGAAAAGTTGAAAACTTGAAAAGTTGAAAAGTTGAAAAGTTGAAAAGTTGAAAAGTTGAAAAATTGAAAAGTTGAAAAGTTGAAAAGTTGAAAAGTTGAAAAGTTGAAAAGTTGAAAAGTTGAAAAGTTGAAAAGTTGAAAAGTTGAAAAGTTGAAAAGTTGAAAACTTGAAAACTTGAAAAGTTGAAAAGTTGAAAAGTTGAAAAGTTGAAAAGTTGAAAAGTTGAAAAGTTGAAAAGTTGAAAAGTTGAAAAATTGAAAAGTTGAAAAATTGAAAAGTTGAAAAGTTGAAAAGTTGAAAAGTCGAAAAGTTGAAAGGTTGAATAATTGAAAAAATCTCAAATTTTCACGAATTCTTCAGTTAAGAGCTTCTAGAAAACGCTAATAAGTGTAATTTTTGGCCTACAACCATAAAAGATCATGTAGCACACACACACACAGAAACAAGTTAGTACTTACACACATTTCCCCCGGAATAACGTGGCATAAAACGTTTCTTGCATGAACCTCTCCGGTAATGCATAAAACCTTCGTAATTGCAACCTATTTCTTCGAATCGATAGTGACGAATCATCAGGAATTCCTAATTCAAGCAGGCAGTTTGTGGAAGACAATTATTGTAGTACTCTCATTCAGTCGCCGACATTTATAGGCCATTTCCAAATGTTACGTCAGCTGCTGGCGGTGCAATCTTGCAGGACCATCTTCTTCCGCTTGCTTCGGTCGATGATGGCAACACTGGTGCTGAGTGCAGCAGCCTCAGTAGGCGGAAGGGGACGGAATGTTAGCTATAAACTAAGACCTGCCGGTCTCCCGGTGTTGGTAGTCTATAAAGATGACTTCCAGCGCGATAAAATGAGCATCTTCACAATGTCTTCTTCATAAAATTTGTAGAGTGTGGATAGGCAGCAAGAATGCTGCTGTGAGGGGGAGGGAAGCATATTAACTCAAATGGAATATTAAGTGAGACAACACCAGCGGAAAACATCAACGTAAATTGCCTGGTGACCGCAGTCGTTCGACGCTGTTCGTCGCGAAGGAATCGATGATGAGTGCAGCGGCCGTCGTATCCCCGCGGACAAGATTAGGCCATTTAGGAAATTTGTTCAGTGACTAGGCCTTTGTGCAATGGGGTTGCAGAGGTGTTTCATGGAATTGATTTCTAGGTGACCTATCAGGCCTTAGGATTTTGAAATTTGAAGAATAGTTCTTCAATTTTATAACTAGCCATGTTCCTAAATCGTCAATTATGTTTCAATAATTATAAAAATTAAAATATGAAAATACTTCAAAAAGGGCATCGTTTACCCACAAAACTCCTCTGTGCCCAGGTCGTATACTTTTTACGTCCCTCACATTTTGCTGTCTTGCCCGTCATCCTGACGACTGCAAATAAATCCATTTCCATCAAGCGGAGGAGGATCTCCGGCTGAACGTCACAAAACTAGTGCGCGTGTGGGCTCTTGATGAAGCGAACGCGCCACAAAATGTCCACTCACAAAAAATGGAAAAGCTCGCGAACGATGACACTTTGTGGCATTATTTTGTGCCCGGATTTGTGGCAATCATTGCTGACAGCCGGCCTGCTCGCCGGGAAAGCTTTGCGCTGGCGTTTGGATCAGCAGCTCCCGAGCCAAATGGAATAACCCACACACACACACACACTTGAAATGCAATGTGACGTTGAGCCTCCGACCTGGCCGGCACTGCCGGTTTTTGCGTGTGACCTTAGTGAGAGGGAGGGCAGTGTTGCCAATTTATTGTTTTGTTTGTAGCAATTGATATTTCGTCGCTGTCTTGCTATCTTGTCGCACGAGCATTTTGGGCCAAATTGAGTTAAGAACGCCATTTTTTGCAGCTCCCAATGCCATGTCTCACCTTTTGACCTTCACTGATCCTCAAAATTCGATTCCAATACTGAGATATTCACTAAAATCCGAAAAAAAACTCCGTGCATTGTTGTCGCTCTTCATATGAAAGAAGTTTCAGTCTAGTCGTGCTATCTTGACACGCCCTGAAAATTGCTGTAAGTGTGACAACTGGCCGAATGGAGCTTGTCACACTTACAAGCTTGACTACCGTAAACATTTGTAATTATAACTCAGGACTCCGGCACCCAAATTCAACCAAGCTCCACATTATTTCGTCTTTCAACAGATTTTTAGAAAATGGACTAAAAATTGTGTAACTGCAGTTTTATACATGCGTTTATTACCATATTTAGCATGTTTGAACTCCTTTGAAAACATTTTAAATTTTCATGCAATACCTGTGTACAGTCCCACAAAAAGTTTTTTTTTTTGCGAAAAATAAAATTCCGTCAATTTCTCAATATTTTGAAAACTAATGATTGGAATGCAACTAGACGCGTGTAAAATGCATTTTAAAATACTTTTTTCATCCAAATGTTGAAACCTAGAATTTTAATTTCAATATTTATTTTTTTATTTTTTTGCCCATGTTTATTTAATCAATATTTTTGTATTACTCTTCTCATTGAAAAGTGCCAGCGACAAAATTGGGCGAAAAGTTCATCGCCCGGAGATCGCGAGTTGGCGCGAGCGAATGAACACCGCGAAAAAAGATTCGGGGGTGCATTGGGGTTAAATGATTATTTCGTTATTCGGTTTAATTAGAAAATAATTATTTTTTTCGTAAATATCGCTACTTTTAAGCGATGTAATTAATTTTTACAGTAAATTAGGCATTGTTACATCAAATTTGACCTTCCAAACGCACTAGAATGGCCAAATTTTAAAACAACAATGTTTGCCAATTTGACCATTTTACCCCCAATTCCCCTTGTAGATCAAAAGAAAAGTTCATCCGCGGACTGTCAGCAGCGCGCTGTTTTGTTTGCTAGATCAACATTTGGAAATGTCGAACGTTGAAGGAAATCGCTCAAAAAATGGGAATTAACCGATTTCAAATGTGTTGGTCGCAAATGAAAGGTAAGTGTGGCTAATTTTTGATTCCGATCTGTAAAACTTGTTCTGGCGAGGGTTCTGGGCACTGCTGCAATCGATTTTAACGGCGGGTTGCTTCCGGTTGCATTTCATTTGCGGAGAAGGTTTTTCAATCCACCAGGGGCTTATTCGGAGGCAACAGTTTCGGTAATCCGGAACTTCTGGTAAGTTTAATATTTGCAGTGTTTAGCATGAAAAACAAACTTAGACTATTGAATACAAAATAACGCCTCATTTTTCTGTTTGTATGTTGTTGTGCAGGTTTGGTTTCAAATATTTCGTTTGATATGTTTCAATTGGGTCCTAAAGTGAAGCTTAAATTTGTGATATTATTGTTCACAACGATAGAGCTTATATTTCTGAGTACAATGACACTTTGTACGACCGAGAAAGATTTAAAATCGATTTTAAATCGAAATTTGAAAAAAATCGTGGCCCTTCTTGTCAAAAAGGTCCTACTTCACAGCTCGTTCTACGCGGACCTTAGTGTTGACTTTGGGCTTTAGGACCCTATTGTCCGCCATTACGGGGTTTGTTTTCCGGTACCCCCTGAGATCATGCGTGATCAATGGAGGTCTATATGCAGCAATTCCCCACGAAAACATCATGGAAAAAACAAAAGTGCTCGGATCGGGCTCAAAATTTTTCTGAGGGTTCCCTGGCCGAAATAATTCAACCCGTATTTTTTTTGTTTGGCCATTAGGGTGACCTACGCCGTGTTAGGGTGGTCTGAAAAATGGAAATTTTCGTCGATTTTCGCAAAAATCATTTTTTTCGAAAAATCATAACACCTCGCCATTTTAACCGATTTCAATTGTCTTATACGCAAATGAAAGGTGATAAGTTGGTGATAAGAAAAATAGTAAGTAGTTTCAAAAATCTAGCCTAACATATGAAAAGGGCGTATGAAACTTTAAAATGCCGTTTTGACGGTGTCTGAACCAAAGAGCTTATGTCTGGAAATATTTTTAGCGGATTTCCCGGACATTTTTACGTAACAAACCAAAAAATGGGAGGAGTTCATTAAGGGACCATCCACAAACTACGTGGACCCTTTTTTGGAAAACCCAAACCCCCCTCCCCCTCGTGAACAATTGTCCATACAAAAAAAAACTTTTTTGTATGGAGCATGGACAATCGCCATACCTCCCTCCCCTAAATTGTCCACGTGGTTTATGGATGATCCCTAACAGGATTCCGAGATATGATTTTTTGAAAATAAAATCCGTGTTTTTTGACGCGCCGCGCGCAAAAACCGGAGAATGCTGAAATTGGTTAAAAATCAACTTTTTTCACTAAAACTGCGATAACTTTAAAATTTCAGCGAGGACCTATAGATGTTTGGGGCTCAAAATTGTTTTAATTAAAAGACGCAACTTTTGGTACCCATACATGTCATCGTTGAAATTTTGAAGTTATCGCAGTTTTAGTGAAAAAAGATGATTTTTTGCCAATTTCGTCATTCTTCGGTTTTTGCGCACGGCGCGTCAAAAAACACGGATTTTATTTTCAAAAAATCATATCTTGGAATCCTGTTAATGAACTCCTCCCATTTTTCATTATGTTATGTAAAAATGTCCGGGGAATCCGATAAAAATATTTCCAGACATAGGCTCTTTGGTCCAGACACCGTCAAAACGGCATTTTAAAGTTTCATACGCCATTTTCATATGTTAGGCTAGATTTTTGAAACTTCTTACTATTTTTCTTTGAAAGGCTAACTTATCACCTTTCATTTGCGTATAAGACAATTGAAATCGGTTAAAATGGCGAGGAGTTATGATTTTTCGAAAAAAGTGGTTAGTATAAGTTTGTTTTTCATGCTAAACACTGCAAATATTAAACCTACCAGAAGTTCCGGATTACCGAAACTGTTGCCCCCAATAAGCCCCTGATGGATTGAAAAACCTTCTCCGCAAATCAAATGCAACCGGAAGCAACCCGCCGTTAAAATCGATTGCCGCAGTGCCCAGAACCCTCGCCAGAACAAGTTTTACAGATCGGAATCAAAAATTAGCCACCCTTACCTTTCATTTGCGGCCAAAACATTTGAAATCGGTTAATTTCCATTTTTTGAGCGATTTCCTTCAACGTTCGACATTTCCAAATGTTGATCTAGCAAACAAAACAGCGCGCTGCTGACAGTCCGCGGATGAACTTTTCTTTTGTTCTACAAGGGGAATTGGGGGTAAAATGGTCAAATTGGCAAACATTGTTGTTTTAAAATTTGGCCATTCTAGTGCGTTTGGAAGGTCAAATTTGATGTAACAATGCCTAATTTACTGTAAAAATTAATTACATCGCTTAAAAGTAGCGATATTTACGAAAAAATAATTATTTTCTAATTAAACCGAATAACGAAATAATCATTTAACCCCAATGCACCCCCGAATCTTTTTTCGCGGTGTTCATTCGCTCGCGCCAACTCGCGATCTCCGGGCGATGAACTTTTCGCCCAATTTTGTCGCTGGCACTTTTCAATGAGAAGAGTAATAAGAAAAATCGAATTTGTCAACCAAAAATCATCAATGAATGCATAATGAAATTTGCAATCGATATCGACTTTTCAAGTATTTAAGAGTTTTGTATTAAACATAAGAAATTCCGTAATATTTATTTTAAAAGCTGAGAAACTTTCTTACAATTTTCTACTTTTGACTTTATTGATCAGATGGCTGGTTGCTGAGATATAGCCTCTTAAAAATTGTGAAAAATGAAGTTTCTTCAAATATGTCCTTATATTTCAGAAACTGTTGGTTTGATTCAAATGTTAAATATTGTTCCCTTTTGTGAAATTGTCTGCTCTTTTTAAATTAAAGTAAGTATAATTTTTACCCAACATTCCTCCCTTCAAAATGTTACTCTTGATCAGCGATAGAATAATCATCATCAAAAGAAAATCTTTGGACGTTCATCAAGAGCAAAAAAACCGTAGTGAGCATGACTCTCCTCTCTCGCGCACAAAAGATCGGTAAAAGGAATCTAATAAAACCATCATCTTGATTATTCGGCGGAACATTTTTTTCACTACCACACTTGCAAGTGTAGCGTCACACGCCGAAAAATGATGGGCAATGTATGTGAACAAAGTGAAATCAATGATTTCAAGTGGTGCTGACATGAAAATTCACAAAAAAATCATCAGCAGATTGATTTTCTTGGAGAATTTCGGGAGCTTTTTTCTTCTGCGTGATTCGCCTCCTCTCTCTTTCATGGATGAAGAAAGTTTGCTAGTGAAATTTTTTTTTTGTGATTATTCCATCCCTGCTCTTGATTCTGAAAAATCGTAATTATTTCAATTGAAAACAGTGAAATAGTAGTTTATGCAACAAGTTGCAAAAAGAGCATTTTTTTCAGGACGAGTCGTACATTTATCCAACGAGGTTCACCGAGTTGGATAAATACGAAGAGTACTGAAAAAATCAAGTTTTGCAACGAGTTCCATACAACATTTTTTGCAAATCCGAAAAACACCCATTGAGTGAAATTTTAAGTCAAATTTTCATGTATTTTGTCAATAAATCGTTTAAATCAAAAAATGTTGGAAAGTGTTACATTTCGTAACAAGTGATGAAAAGTTCAATTTTTCGGCACCCATTTCAGTGCTGAAAAGTAGAACTTTTTAGCTTTTATTTTGAAAAGTGTTGCTATTCGATTCTGTTATTTTTGGTACAGAAAAGTAGGCTACACAGCAAAAAATCCGATGGTAAAATCGCATGCAAAAGCATGCACATCACCTTCGTCAAAATAAACACTTAATATTACACACTGCATGTACAATTTTTCTACTCACAAAAAAAAGTTGCAACCGACGGGATTCAAACCCAGCACCAACAGTAAGGGCTGGCGCCTTAGCCCGCTCGGCCATCAGACCGATGAAGAATTGAAAGGATAAACGCATATATGAGCTTGACATTTCGGTCAAGTAGGTTTCCCATACTGATCGGCTACATATTTCAAGGTGTAATATTACATAGAATTTCATAAAATAATGCAACATTTATTTTACACCCAGGCCTTTTACACGCATCTGGATTACTACTTTATTTGCTGTGTATTTCGTCGTTCAAGAATAACAGGAAAAGTAAGTAGTTTCACGACGGAATTGCAAAAATGTCATTTTTAACACTGGAAATCGTATCACAATATCTGAGCCATGGTCATCTGAAATGAGAGAGCAATTCCAGCTCAAATCAGAAATTTTTGTGGTACTTTTGACCCGACCCTCTCCGATTTCAATGAAACTTTTTAGGCATGTTATCCTAGGCCTATATAAGCCATTTTTGTGTATATATAGCCAATTGTACTCGAAAATGATATTTGAGAAGGGCTTAAGTAATTAAATATTTTTGTATTTTGTAATTTGAAAATTACTGTAATTTAAAGCCTTTGCATCGTATCAAAAAGTGGCCAAAGACAAACTTGTAGGAAATTGCACTGAAAAAAATACACGCCACTTCCATGAGATTTTCCATTTTTTAAGTTTAAAAGTTAAATTTGAAGGTGATTTCACGATTTTTTTTCGTTCAAAATTTTTGACGAAATAGCCTAAAATGTAACAAAAAGACTCACGAAAAATGCAGGATGGTATGTCTCTCCTGAAAAATTACAAGAATCATTTACTAAAACTGTTTTTTTGAAAAGTGATCTAAACGTCAAAATTTTCAAAAACCTATAGTGGGAATCGATTTTCCAGACAATTTTACATAATAGTCTCCATATTGGCCACTGTCCTATGTCTAATCCTTGTTAAGATACAGCGGTTTTAAAAATAAAAATGTTGAAATATAGGTTTTTTGATGATTTTTTGCAATTTCTATATTAGAGACTTGATTTATCAGTCTCGAAAATATGTTTACGGAAAGCTCGTCCAATTTACAATAAGTTTGTCTTTGACCACATTTCAATTGGATGTATGGGCTTACAAATATGACCTTTATTACATTTTTCATAACTGAGAAAAGTTTATTTTTTTCAGTGTGGTAAAAACCTGGATAGTAAATAAGCTTACATAAATATTAAAATGAGTCAAATTAAAAATCTGTCAGAGACAAACTTATGGAAAATTGGACGAGCTTTCCGGTAAAAATATTTTCGAGACTGAAAAATCAAGTCTAGCATATAGAAATTGCCGAAAACCATCAAAAAACCTATTTTTTCAACATTTTTATTTTTAAAACCGCTGTATCTTCACAAGGATTGGATATAGGACAATGGCCAATATGGAGACTTTATGTAAAATTGTCTGGTGGATCGATTCCCACTATCGGTTTTTGATAATTTTGACGTTTAGACCACTTTTCAAAAAAAAAAACAGTTTAAATAAATGATTTCAATTTTTTTAAGGAGAGACAAACCATGCTGCATTTTTCGTGAGTCTTTTTGTTACATTTTAGGCTATTTCCTCAAAAATTTTGAACAAAAAAATCGTGACATATTTAAATTACTTACGCCCTTCTCAAATGTCATTTTCGAGTACAATTGGCTCCATATACACAAAAATTGCTTATATAGGCCTAGGATAAAATGCCTAAAAAGTTTCATTGAAACGGAGAGGGTCGGGTTCAAAAGTAACAGAAAAATTCCTGATTTGAGCTGGAATTACTCGAGAGCTAATTAGATGACTCTGAGGTTGCCGGGACCGTGGTCTAGGGGTAGGCGTGGTTGCCTCTCACCTAGTCGGCCTGGGTTTGATCCCAGACGGTCCCGGTGGCATTTTTCGAGATGAGATTTGTCTGATCACCTAATGGTTAGGTCTTTAGCTCAGTCCAGGTGTAGGAGTCGTCTTCTTGGGTCCTGCCTCGATGGAGTCGCCTGTAGGCAGTTGGACTGACAATGCAAAGGTCGTCAGTTTGAATCCCGGGGTGGATGGAAGCTAAGGTGTAAAAAGAGGTTTGCAATTGCCTCAACAATCAAGCCTTCAGACACCTAGTTTCGAGTAGGAATCTCGCAATCGAGAACGCCAAGGCAATGCTGTAGAGCGAATAATTGGATTTTTTTAAAAAAAATTTAAGATTATTTTTTACCGAAATTAAACATTAAAGTGGATAAATTTCACCAACCAGCAGGGCCAGGATACAAAATTTCCCGACTTTTTGGTTTGTTACTATTATTTACGAATAGTTAAAATCTAAAAAGGTCTTTTCTTCTTTTTTAAGGTTTCATTTGTTAATATGTAATAGAGATGATAACAGCTGTTTTGCGCTAGAATTGGTACAATCAACGTTTCAAAAATTGTTTAAGATGCAGAGTCAAACTTCTTTCCATCTTAAGATATAGATTATCGATAAATCACATGCCCATTTTGTATGGTCAGCACGAACACTCTAGTTGCATAATGACTTCTTATGACTAACACCCAAAACTCGGCAACACTTGTCCGAGAGAAAGATGGCCCCGTGCTGAGAGAATAGTGGTACCATTTTCGGACCCAGAGACCATAGCTCGAGATTGCCGAGAGAACTATTCCTTCAAGTTAATTTATTAATAAAAATCATCCGTCAAAGCAAAAAAAGGTGCAGGTGGTTATGTTACACATGACCAGTATGACAAAGAACTTTGCAAGATGATTGTTGAAATTTTCGATAAGAATGTCCGGTCCAAATTTCCCCATGATTCCCTTATAATTACATAAGACAACTCTTTTCTGAATAGTTTTAAGACATAATATAAACGTCCTATCGAACTAAGGGGACGGAAATTGCAAATGGAGCTGCAATAGAAATCAAGGTGAAATCAATCGACTTTCCCTCACCACTCGAAAGTTATCAAGATGCGGAAATGTTTTTGCAAGGCTGTTGCAAGCAATTGGCGGCAGCAATGTAAATTTCAACAGCAAACATTAAAACTGCCCTTTCAAGGGCTCTAATTGAATTTGAAATAGTTATTCTATATTTCCAGAAACAGAATTTCGCCGCGGCACAATAAAAAGGCAATCGCAGTAATCGATTTATTACTTCCTGCGTAAAATAGCGATTTATTTTAACTGCGTAACTTCAGATAATGGTCAGATGCATGTGCAGTATTAAAAACCATAAAGTTTGATACCCATATTGCCCTAACTCTTATGGTTCGGCAAATGTCCCCTCATCGGAACATCCGCGGGGCCTCCGGCCACTCCGGATTGTAGCCAATACTTCCGAAATTTCAAATTTCATGTCCAGTATCAAAAACCATGAAGTTTGATACCCATATTGCCTCAACTCTTATGGTTCGGGAAATGTCCCCCCACCGGAACATCCCCGGGGCCTCCGGATTGTGGTCACTACTGCTGAAATGTCAAATTTTATGTCCAGTATCAAAAACCATAAAGTTTGATACCCATATTGCCCTAACTCTTATGGTTCGGCAAATGTCCCCTCATCGGAACTTCCGCGGGGCCTCCGGCCACTCCGGATTGTGGACAATACTTCCGAAATTTCAAATTTCATGTCCAGTATCAAAAACCATAAAGTTTGATACCCATATTGCCCCAACTCTTTTGGTTCGGGAAATGTCCCCCTTCGGAACATCCGCGGGGCCTCCGGCCACTCCGGATTGCGGTCACGACTGCCGAAATGTTAAATTTCATGTCCAGTATCAAAAACCATAAACTTTATCGCAACCACAACCAACTTGACCCAAAGGGAACTGGTTCTCGATCAACACGGGGACCCCTTCTTGATGCCGTTAACCGGAGCCTTCCGGGATCAGCAGCTTGACCACATCGGTCGCTAACGTTCTTCCTTGATGGCCTGCAGCGACAATCCGTCCCGTTCCTGCGACGGCCCGAGCCATTTCGGCGACCTCTCCACGTCGTTGACCGGGGGGAAATTTCTGCTGTCCCTTCTGATTCTGCAACTGCCACTCGATGTTGACTCCTCGGCTGTCAGAAAATTATGAGCTTGAGTGGAGATGATTTTAGATACATCAATCTCACGTCTCTCGGAGAGGATGATCGGGAAAGGTTTGTTCAACCAATCAGCGTGAAGGAAAAGGAGGGGAAGTCTGCGAAGAGGGGAAATCGCCACGTAACGATTTCGCTCCGCAAAAATTGGGTTCCGATCTTTTTATTCATTCTCTTTACACATACTACACACCACCTGTGCTCTGCAGTGCGTTGCAAGTGTATTTGTAGCAAGAAAGCGCCATCGACTGTGGATTTGCTCGTGTGTGTGTGTGTGTGTGTAGTAAACCACACTAAAATTGTGTTCGCGGAACCACACTAATATCGAAAATCGATTTTCCCCAAGATCGATCGGATGAGCAAACTCGTGAAGGGTAGTTGCACGGCAGAAACCAGGCGCACACAAATGAAGCTCCCCAGCCCGCGTTTGTGTGTATGCGTTGATAATTTGGTGCTCTTTCAAGCCCCAAACTTGCCACTCGATTTCCCTTCCGCACACACAAACACTCACTACCGTACCCAACCAGATTTTTAAAGAATACTCTTTCGTGTGAATTGGCCCTGAAAAGGGCCATTTTAACGTCCTATGACGATGATAAAACCATGCGATGATAACACTCCAAGTTGCCGGCAATTTTCCCTCCCGCGCCTGCTCTGCCTCTCTTTCCAATTTTTCAATTCTCTCCTTCCTCTCGGCGGCTCTGCTGTGCTGCTGCTGCTTCTCGATCCTCCTCGTGCAAAGCTTCGGACTCGTTTGAGCTTCAACCGGCGGCACGGCGCTCTTTTATAACCTCGCTTGGCTGTGACGGCTCGACGCTTTCGAAGCAGTGGCAGAGAGCAAAATTTGCTAAGTGCTAGATACTTGAATCTGATTAATGTGTTCGGGAAAGGTTGCGCTCAACCAATCAGCGACCGGGATTTTCCCGGTCTGAATTTTTATTTTTCATCTTAACTTTTGAGTACTTTAACAAAGTTTTATCAACTTTGTGAGGTAGTCTACTTGCAATTTAAGACTTCCCTTTCGTTTGGTGGATAAAGCATGCAGATTGCTTGAATTGGGTGGAAGATATAAGCGTTTAAACGATTACACAAATCGTTACACTTTCGCTTCGCGAAATTTTGGATTGACACCCGTAGACAGTGCCCTTAGGACAAAGTTCTTTGTCAAAAAAAAAAAAAAACAAACTAAAATTGTTACACATTTGGGTATCGACCTTTGACTAACTAATTCAATGACTTAACCGTTTCGGCCACCACAGCATGATGTCTCAATTGTGGTAAGAATTCAATGTATGACAATTATTACAGATTCAATGTTTCATTTAACGTTAATTATTGTGTTAGTTGGTAGCATTATTCTTTCGATTTTTGCACTAAGAGCTCATCAGAGGACGATTCTCTCAACACTGAATTGTGGGTTTATATTGCTCAAAATTTACAAAATTAGCTTTTTATTGCTTCAAAGATACAAAAATACGTTTAAAAAGATTTAAATTATATGGCAACACTGCCCCCGAAACCAAACTACAAATGGTCAGCACGTGCCCTCCCACGGCATAGATTTTCCAACTTTTGCTGCATTCCTGTGCAGCAGCATCCGCAGCAAAAAAAAAAAAGATTGAAAGCAACTAAACTATAGGGTCGTGTGACACGTGATCCTTGCACCGCAGTCCACTGAACTTTAGGTCTGTGGTAGGTTTTAGGTATCTTTTTTTTTGTTGGTGCCTAGAATGAAAGATATACTAAAATTAGGACGCCTTAACGCTGTGATTTTCGAGGGACGTGGCAGCGTGACTTGTCGCGTGTTTGCTTTTGGGATTTTAGGTTATGTTATCAGCTGTGGCAGTGACGGAAATAAGTGCATTGAAGACTGATTAATCCATGGTTTTTAGAGCATGATTACGAGCAAATCTGGAGTTTTTTTTGAAAAGGACCAATAAACCAAATTTCCAGTTTTTGCTTTTTGGGTGTTTTTAGAACCGCCTTGAGTCAGGGGTATTGAAAAACACCCAAAAAGCAAAAACTGAAAATTTGGTTTATTGGTCCTTTTCAAAAAAAACTCCAGAAATAATGTTGGCAGAGCGTCAACCAAACGTAAAGCAAACATAGCCTTCATAACTTTCTCAGCTTTCACTGCAAATTCACCTTTTCTCAATTGTTAAAACGGACATAAAACGGCCACTCAGCTCTTCCTGTTCCATCCAATCAACTCTATACTGGGTAGGATAAGAGTCCTGAATGGAGAAGTCGATCTAAGTTAGGGCATTTTTGGAATATCATGGACTGGATTTCGTTTCCTTTCCTGCAGATCCTCAGCCCAAACGATGAATTGCTCGAGTCAACAATGGGTACAGCTGCTGATGCGATTGCAGTTTATAACAATCAGGACCGTTTCTTGCCCCTCCCCTCAGGACTGACTGTGCTCCTTGCTGACCGGTTCCGGCTCGGAGAAAGAGCATTATTCGATTACCTTCTGCAGCCAATCTCCGACGACGAGACGTTTGCTCTTCCTCCTCCAGTTGATACTGATATTGCACTTTTACGGGAAATTGCCAAGTGATTCGAACTTTGGGAGAGTTCCATTTCCGGGCTGACCTCCTTAAAATAAAAAAAAATGGGAGGTCGGAATGGCAAACAAAATTTACGATTTTGTTTGAGCAGACTGGGTAAATGTGACTGCTTCGAATTGTTTGAACTTTTAAAGATACAAAAAAAAATCGTTCCAACTGAATAAATACTTACACTAATCCACTCAAATTGTCGCTCGAATTAGTCCGGAATTGCAGGGTAAAACCATCAGCGCCGCGGCACACTTCTCGCTCATTAGCATGTTGGCTCGAGTTCCGGAAGGTTTTCCTCTGGAAAACAGATCTGCACTTAATTGCCCTTCTGTCCGCCGGTTTTTGTGGCGCCACGTGGACAATTTTCCACACAATTTAACTCATTATCACCCCCTTTTGGCTCCAGGGTTTCCACGGGCTGTGGAAAGGGTTGGTGGTCCAAAGTTTAGCTTTTGATGCGGTATTGATTTGAAATTAAATATTTCTTAGCCTAAAAGAAGATTTTTTGAAACATTTCAGAAAAGTTTGATATAAATTGAATTTAAATTTTTTAATGAGTTTAGTCAAATTTTAAAAAATATTGTTCAAACAAAGAGTTCACAACCCTACATTTGGGTATTCACACAAAAAAAAATCTTTTAGCTGGGTGCAACTGTTTGTTCTTAATTACTACTAAAGTGCCCACGGAAAGAGAGCGGGCCTTTTTTTAAGGCAGCTTCATGCTGCAGCCAAGTGCAGGTCGGGCCTGCAGCCAAAAGATGGCACCACGACCCCCCTAAGTCAGCAGTCATTAAGAACTGCAACGACGACAAATAGACTACAGCAGCAGCATCTTGGACTGTGTCTTCAGGTGGACCGCGGTAATTGTTCTGGGTTTAATTGCTCTGGTCATTATCTGCTAATCTGATTTTAAGCTTGAAAGAGGTTGATATATTTTTGCAAGATTGTAATAATAAGGCTTATCACAATCCAAATAAAACATTTAAAAATCCCAAAGGGTGTTCTCCGAGTCGTCCAAATCCACTTTTTCCGACATAAACTTTCACTCGAATCTTTCCATCTTAAAATCCCATGTTCAATCCGGACGACACATTTGGGAATTTCCCCGTAACCAACTCTGCCACCCCCAATCCTGTCCCAGCGTGTAACTTGAATGCGCCGTGTCCCGACCCCTCAAGCGATGTTCCGTACGTGGACCTTCTTTTCCAGTAGTGACAACAACGGCAAACAAAAAAAGAACATCGCAGCTTGAACAACACACAACAAGACAGCTCTCTAGCTCGGAA
>NC_051861.1:89947590-90005090 GCF_015732765.1 Culex quinquefasciatus
GCATGTTGGCCAAAATTAATATGGCATTGTTGCCAATTTGAAAAAAAAATCACTGTTAATAAACGTTGAATATTTCGATTAATATATTTTTTTTTTATTTTAAGAGGTAGGAAAAATTTATCCCTTTTCAGTTTATTTCAATTTTCAACAAATCCGAACTTTGATCAAGAATTTTTACCTTTACATTGGTTTGGTCAAAACTAAGTATGTTTGGGCCTTTTCGAATGTTGCGTGAACTAACGCTTTTCGTTTTCAAAAAATAGGCAACAATGTCAAATGAATTTTGACCAACTTGTGTCATTGCTCAAAAGACTGCTCTTTTTGTCATCTAATACACATGCAAATATGTAAATTTTCCAAAGTAGTTATTCTGCAATTTTTTTTTGTGTGAAAAGTCAAACTAAAAAACAGAAAATGTTTATTGTGAGAGTTCTTTTTTTTGATGTCCTCAACAGTATCTACAACTTTTCCGAAAAAAAAAATAATAAAATCTGTTCTTAAGATAAAGATTAATGAATATTATAATAGCCTTTATGAATGAACAACGGACATAATTGTAAGGAAACTTGTATCAACGAACAAGTGTTGAAAAATGACTAAATTTGGTCATAGTAAAAATTCAAACAATACAAAAAATTGAACCCAAATCAAATACCAATCAAATACCAATCAAATAATGCAAAAAATAGACGTTGTCCAAAATATCAAAGAATTGCTATCCTTTTTTATACTGGAAAAGTGTTAACAAATTATGGCACCAAAAAAATGTTACCGACTATTTTTATATTAAACTTCCATCTAGGAAGCAAATTCCACAAATAGTCTGCATTCTAGGTCAAAACAACACCTCCAAATGAACCCAGCAAAACATGGCGTGCATTTGCTCGTAAACATTTTTTCCGCCTCATTTAGCCCCACGATGACGTTTTTGCCCGGAAAGGGATTGGCTCTCAAGAACCTGCTGCGTCCAAGGTGGTGTATCGATTTACGATAGACACGGCAGCACACCCCGTTCGAAGACGCAATACGAAGACCCATAATTTGGTCGCACTCCTAATGGGACAATCATTAAATCCGACACACCCTGGCTTTTCTGCAGGTCTTCCTGGTGTGGTGGTGGTGTTGCCTTCCGGCCATCCACGTCTCGGAATGTCTTCGCTGGCCATTATGATGATGAGTGGGTAGGTTTGTCTTCGTTGATTAGACAGAAGCATGGTAGGATAGTAGTTCCTCGGAGGCATCTCTGGTGACCCGTCGATCATCGGTGAAATGTTGACTCGTTGACATTGTTTGATTGAATTTAAAGCTTTCAGTAAATTTCAACTAATAAAAAGGGGAATGTTATTTCGGTAATCATGTCTTCAAATGTCCCACAAACTTCCGTGTCGCAAAACAGCCATTTTCATGCTTCCCAAACGACTTGGAGTCCTACCTTAATAGATCCTAACCTCGTACAAAGTTCCAATTCTCAGCCCCGTGCTGCACCTGGAAAGTGGCGAAAATTGAGTGGAAAATGTACAAAGTTTTTGTTTTGTGCCAGCGTTTGCCACTTGCGAAAAGTTTTTTGTTTGCTTTTGTTTTGTTTTGGCCATTGTGTTGTGCTTGTCAGCCACCACTACAAAAGCTGCAGATTAAATACCACAGACTAAGCTCCGAGACAGAGCTTTTGCTTTGGGTGACACCTTCGTTGTAGCAGCTCAACTAGTTAGTTCTATCTTGCCACATATATTAAGGCAAAATAAACAAAAACAAAAAAAAAAACAAAAAGACAAAAAGACAAAAAGACAAAAGACAAAAAGACAAAAAGACAAAAAGACAAAAAGACAAAAAGACAAAAAGACAAAAAGACAAAAAGACAAAAAGACAAAAAGACAAAAAGACAAAAAGACAAAAAGACAAAAAGACAAAAAGACAAAAAGACAAAAAGAAAAAAAAGAAGAAAAAAAGACAAAAAGACAAAAAGACAAAAAGACAAAAAGACAAAAAGACAAAAAGACAAAAAGACAAAAAGACAAAAAGACAAAAAGACAAAAAGACAAAAAGACAAAAAGACAAAAAGACAAAAAGACAAAAAGACAAAAAGAAAAAGAAAAAGACAAAAAGACAAAAAGACAAAAAGACAAAAAGACAAAAAGACAAAAAGACAAAAAGACAAAAAGACAAAAAGACAAAAAGACAAAAAGACAAAAAGACAAAAAGACAAAAAGACAAAAAGACAAAAAGACAAAAAGACAAAAAGACAAAAAGACAAAAAAAGACAAAAAGACAAAAAGACAAAAAGACAAAAAGACAAAAAGACAAAAAGACAAAAAGACAAAAAGACAAAAAGACAAAAAGACAAAAAGACAAAAAGACAAAAAGACAAAAAGACAAAAAGACAAAAAGACAAAAAGACAAAAAGACAAAAAGACAAAAAGACAAAAAGACAAAAAGACAAAAAGACAAAAAGACAAAAAGACAAAAAGACAAAAAGACAAAAAGACAAAAAGACAAAAAGACAAAAAGACAAAAAGACAAAAAGACAAAAAGACAAAAAGACAAAAAGACAAAAAGACAAAAAGACAAAAAGACAAAAAGACAAAAAGACAAAAAGACAAAAAGACAAAAAGACAAAAAGACAAAAAGACAAAAAGACAAAAAGACAAAAAGACAAAAAGACAAAAAGACAAAAAGACAAAAAGACAAAAAGACAAAAAGACAAAAAGACAAAAAGACAAAAAGACAAAAAGACAAAAAGACAAAAAGACAAAAAGACAAAAAGACAAAAAGACAAAAAGACAAAAAGACAAAAAGACAAAAAGACAAAAAGACAAAAAGACAAAAAGACAAAAAGACAAAAAGACAAAAAGACAAAAGGACAAAAAGACAAAAAGACAAAAAGACAAAAAGACAAAAAGACAAAAAGACAAAAAGACAAAAAGACAAAACACCCATTCAAATTTTACGTCAAATTTCGACCGATAATGTAAAATTGGCATTTCAGAACAAAAACATTCAAGTCAAGATACCATGACAGCAACACGAGGTATGGTTCGGTCAACCAAGTTGAGGGCGCTAACTGTCCAGAGTTGTTTAAATTCCCACCACGATGCCCGAGGAGGCAGTGGCACCAGGTGGCGTCGCAAACCGGAAGAGAAGATTTGCAGCGGAAGGACAGTTTGTTGGATTTGGCTGTTGAAAAATTGTAAAGAAGACATTGTTTATGTAAAAGAACAAGTTTAACATGAAATGAAAATTGAAAGTAAGGTAAGGTGAGGTAAGGTAAGGTAAAGGACGAACTTTCTTGAAGCTCATCTGAAGAAGCTGCATCATCTCAATAAATGTAACTACCAAAAAATTATTCCATCCTTTGGCTGCCATAACATTCTTCATTCTTTATCGTGGGAGTGATGTTCAGTACCTGGAATTTCTGAACACTTACTTTGTCGTGAAGATATTTTATTTTATTGCCTCGCAACATATCCGCCACTCACCATCTTCCCGAAAGTCGTCGAAGTTGTTGCTTTTCGCATAATCGTGGGTCATATCTTCGGCGGTTGTGAACATATTTCAACATTTGCCATAAATGTGTATCATCATGAGGAACGCACCACAGCCACCTGGCAGGGTTCGGTTGTGGCACAGTTTCCTGGCTTATTCATAACCAGCAATTTAGCTGTGTACGGGCCGAACATTGTTGTCCTTTATGATTTCACTGGTTGCATAATTCAGCGCGAAGAAAAGTGGCTTTTTGTAGCCCAGCGGAAACGTGTCTCATCGGGGGAATGACCAAAAGTGGGATGTTTTAGATTTATTGGATGCAAATTTTTAATCTTTTAGCAAAAGGGATAAAGAAAAAAGGTCATTTCACAAGTCTACAAAGTCTTCAATTATTGTCAAGTTTCCAAAAAAATCAAGTTCTTATGTTTTTACAATCCTCTTGGTGTTCAACAAAACTTTAAAGTTGCCAGTCTACATAAACAAACTATTATAATATCACAAATCACTGAAACATGCAAATTATAAATTTCAAATCGCAATTTCCTACAACTAAAACCCCGTTACTGAGTAGCAATGAAAGCCCCCCTCTAATCACAAATCCTAGATCACGTGATGGACATTTTGTACCCTGCGAACCCCGGCGCTAATCCCTGCCCCCTAGGCCAGACACATTTATTGCCCCAGCGGGTTCGTCTGGGCCCCCGGACAGCGCGCAATTGATTAGCATTAGCATTAGCAATAAAGGTCGCACAATTCCGGATGGCTGCACAACGCTTATCTTGCTGTTTAACTGTAATTAAACGTATGATAGCACTAGACTCTCATCCGGTTACAATATTCCAACACGGGAGATACCATGTTTTCCTCTTTAGATGAGCGTGTAATACTATCCAGTAAGATAAGGGGCTCCTGGCCGGTACCTTGCTAACCTCGGGGATTGGAAGGTATGTTAGTAAACATCTATCTAGAATGCGCAGAGATCTCTACGTCACCTAGTGGTATAGATGTTTGTAGGGAGGTTTTGGACTCAATGTTAGTAAATTGAACGTTTGTTTTTTTTTATCACCACCACCACCACCACCAAAACCATACCATCACCACAAAAAGCCATGCTAGATTTTAATACAAATACATTACAAAACGAACACAACCATAAAACCATCTTCCTGGTCCTGCTGCGTACACGATACTGACGCGCAATAATATCAATTACCACAATGACACCCTACTGCATGCATGACTCGAACATGAACACGAACATAGCACAAAGAGAACACCACAAAAATCCACCTTCCCATCACCACTGCTTGCACGATACTGACGCGCAATAATATCAATTACCACAATGACCCCCCACTGCATGCATGACTCGAACATGAACCCCCCGGACAGCGCGCAATTGATGACCATAAATCGACGGGGTAATCCCAACGGCCCGGTTTCCAGGAATTACCGGCACCACCGGCCATTGCATTTGTGTATTGTTCACACGCGCGACTGCCATTTGTAAATGGAGAAATTAAAACTGATTTAAAGCCATGCATCACCTTGCCAGGGTTGCCGGTTACACTACCACCGTCGCCGGATGCAATTGCAATCTCCGTTCGGCCAACTCACGGCCGGCCGGTTCGTGTCTGGGCTCGCTACATTGAAACCAAATCCCGGTGACCACCGGCGCGACATCAAGCTCATCAAAGCGCGATTCCCATCGCGCTTGCGATGGAATGAAAACAGAGTGGCAGTGATGCCAGATTCACCAAAATTACTCTCAGTTTGTCGATCTTGTCTCTTTAGGTTGGCAAGGTAGGAAGTCTCCAAAGTTTAAAAATCTATAAGTAAAATAAGTCTGCAGGGATAATAAGCAATTCTAAAATTTCCAAATGTCTCCAAATCCAACAACGTCTCAAAATTATAAATTAATCAAATTCTGCCATCACTGGCCACCCACAACCGGGAAAACAATCCGTAGAGGTGCCCACGAAACGTCAGATGTAATGAATGCAATAAAAAGATATTACGGGTAATATTTCACACCCGATGCCACCACAGTTCGTGGAGTCTGATGAGGTGCGAGGCTCTACGCGCTAAGCCGGTAAAAGGCTGTAAAAGTTTACATTTTAAATGCGTTTTTGTGGAATGGGACTGGCAACACTGTTGGAAATCCAGATTACTTGAGCGGTGGAGGATGTTTTTAAATAAAATTTGGATTGTTTTTGCAAACTCTTTGATTACCGTCAGTGGGGTGACTATGGGTCAAAAAACGATACACCTCTCGTATTCTCTTTGTGTGTGTGTGTGTGTGTGTGTGTGCAACCCACCAAACGGGACCACGCGGCCGCTTCTTACAAATTGAGTTGTTTCCATGTATTTTTAGATCTACATTCTATACATGAAAATAACTCGCATAGGCTCTGCCGAGCTTCGGTGACCCATTTCTACGCTGGCTAGCCGAGCGCGAGGTACTTCAGCTTTATCGACAAGCCCCGCCCTTAAGAAAGTTTGCACCAATCGGGTTCAAAAGTTATTTAGAACTTACGAACCCTTGTCAAATAGGGGGATGGCGTCGCTATTTTTAGACCACATTTTCCACTTTTTCTGCATCGAAACCGACTACTTTATCGACTTGATTTTGCTAGGCGAGATAGGACGCCGTCTATTTTTAGACGACGACTCAGCACTTTTCCACTCTTGCACTTAAAAAAAACTAGATGGTAGCACGATGTAACGCCACGTCCCTATGGACAAGGACCCAACGCGTATATAGTTGGTAGTAACAGCATTCCTAATTCCAGTTACAGCTCACCAAGTCGCGATGGCCTAGTGGTTAGCATTTTTGCTTACCAATCCAAAGTACGGGGGATCGAACCCCAACTCGAGTGACTTTGATTGTTCGTTCATGTTCAGAGTTTCAAGATTTATATTTTCTATACTTTCTCGTTGGGAGCAGATGGGAATCGAAGCCAGGACCATTCGCTTACAAAGCGAACACCGTAACCAGTCAGCCACGGCCGCTCCCCATACACCTCTCGTATTCTCTTTATAACAAAAACTATTTAAATAACATCGATAATCTTTCAACGTAGATTTGTTCTTAGATAGTTTACTAACATTTTCCCAAAATATGGTGGATTTTGATGAACACTACCTTAAATGCCAATAGTTTGAAAGTTGACCCAATCTCACCCCTTTGAGGGGGTGACATTGGGTCAAATGAAACTAAAATGATGCTCAAATACAACAATATGGTAAAAACAAGTAATCCAACAGTGTTTCTTGTTCGAGGGAATCGTATTGACATGCTACAAATTTTCAAACATTTGGGTAGTTTTCGTGCAAATCCAACAAAAATATTAGAAAAATGTTTTTTCGAGAGGTAATTTTTGGTCAAAAATGTACCACAACTTTAGACAGCTGTCAAAATAACAGGATTTGTTCTAGGAATCATTGTTTAAATAATTATTCATTAAAAATATTTTGTAACATTTTACGGAAAATGAAATATGAAATTTTTGGAATTGGATTTTTGGAAAAAACACTTTTTAATGACGTTTTGAATAGAACGTTTTTTAATCTTATTGTCAACAAAAATTTAAGAACGTTTCTTCTCGCTTTGAGAAATTACAGATATCTGAAAAAACAGGCTCACAAAAATTATATATTCAATTCTGAAAACCTTGCTTAAACTTTTATTTTCTTGGATTGGAAAAGGAAAAATAAAGATTGAAAATTTTAAAAAAAGTGAATGAATTTTTCTAGACCATATCTCTGAAACATTCCTGCGATTGTCAAGGTAAATAAAAAAATGAACTTGAGAGATCTTTTTAAAAAATAATTTAAATTTTTTAAATCAATTCAAATCCAACCAAATTTTCATTTATGTTTTTTAAAAGATCTGAAATTGCAAAACTCATTTTTAACATTGAACACCAAACAAATAGTTTTCGAAATATCGTCAGGTGAAAATTATTGGCTTATTTGGTGATACTAAAAAAAAAAATTTTTATCAAGGGGGGGGGGAATGTTATAATATTAAAATTTAAATAACACGCCATAGTCTAAACACATGAAACTGAATTCTGTTAAAAGTATTGTGTAGGGGACATCTTAGGATAACTTCGCTGAAAAAATCTCGTTCCTAGAACAAATCCTGTTATTTTGGCAGATGTTTAAAGTTGGGGTTCGTTTTTGGCCAGAAATGACCTCTCGAAAAATCATTTTTCAAATATTTGTGTTAGAATTGCTCGAAAACTACCCAAATGTTTGAAAATCTCCACTTCAAACATTGTAGCGTGTCAATACGATTCCCTCGAACAAGAAACGCTGATGGATGACTTGTTTTCACCATATCGTTGTATTTGAGCATCATTTTAGTTTCATTTGACAAAATATCACCCCCTCTAAGTGGTGAGATTGGGTCAATTTTCAAACTATTGGCATTTAAGGAAGTGTTCATCAAAATCCACCATATTTTGGGAAAATGTTAGTAAACTATCTAAGAACAATCAACGTTGAAAGATTATCGATGTTATTTGAATTGTTTTTGTTATAAAGAAATTACGAGAGGTGTATCGTTTTTTGACCCATAGTCACCCCACTGACGGTAGTTCAGTTGGATAAGTTTTCAAAAAATGTAGGATTTGACGAAAACAAAAATCCAAGCAATTGTTTTTTTGCGAAATGAAGGCCATCGAAAATATTCAAAAATCATAATTTATGTTAAGTTTTTTTTCTGATATTTGAGTATACATGTATAACATATAACATGTTAAAAATGTTTTAGAACGCAGAAATGTATTATTTTTTTTTCTGCTGATTTGCACTGATTGCGAAATTTTTAAAAAATAATTGTACTAGCCTAACCTAAATGTGACTAATACTCCAAAACAGTGCACTTTATTAGAAATTCGGCAAAAATGCCAACTTTTCAAAAAATTCCAGAAAGCAAACAAATCTTTAACCGAGTTTAAAATGTATGAATCAAAACTGATTTTTTTCAAAAAATCGAAATTATGGTCGCAAAAAATTTTCAACTTCATTTTTCGAATATTGCGTAATATTGAATGTTTGGCCCTTTTGAAATGCTAATTTTGATTAATTTTTTTTTTAAATATTGTTTTTGAAAAGATTTCACGAATGTTTCAAACTTTAACATTGTAAATCGGACCATTAGTTGCTGAGATATCGACATTAGAAAATAGTGGGTTGTTTAGGTGAGACTTAGAAAACATCAAATTTCCTGTTTTTAAATATTTGCTTGGCAATATCTCAGCAACTAAGGGTCGTATGAACAATGTTCAAAAAAGCAAAATATAGAGAATTTTCTCAGCTTTTAAAAAACATAATCCATAATTCATAGAAAATTAATAACTGCGACTATGATCAAAAACGTTACCTGAAAATGGATAGAATTTGAAAAGGGTGCACTTTATCAAAATTTCCCTTAAGTACTTTTTGATTGATTCTATTTTACGTCGAAAAATGAAGATGAAATTTTTTTACGATAAATATTTCGATTTCTTGAAAAAATTGATTATTGAGCATTGATTAAAAAAATCGTAACTCGGCCAATGATTTTTATTTCCTTTTAGCAAATCAAGTTTTAGTGACAAAAAGTGTAATCAAAAATCATCAAAAAAAAATTACAAAGTTTATTTTTTCAGTGTGGTCTTTATCCATACCTACAACTTTGCCGAAGACACAAATTGATCAAAAAATACCTTCAAAAGATACAGATTTTTCATACATCATTTTTGTATGGACAGATGGCAAATTTGTATGGAGAATGTTATGGACAAATTAAAACTCAAGTCGTGGTGTCAATATGACGCTGCCTTCCCGTATTACCTTTATTATCTCTGTGTCGAACATATTTACATTTCTTTCATGTTTTTTAGGATATTGAGGATATTGAGATATCATGTTTTTTAGGATATTGTTTTTTTGGATATTGATTGATTGGGATAGTTGAAGTATACCTTACGTTTATTATATTTTAATTGAATTACAGATAACATAAAAATTGCACTTTCACACAGATTTCAACTTAAAATTCATCAGCTTTGAGAAGTAATGAATAACATAATCGCTCAGTAAATTCAAAACCCATAAACAGGTAATTAAAAACATAATAGAACATTTCTCACATTTTTTCCACAAATCAATATCAAAAGTTGGTCACCCTTTGCCAATGCCTTTTCGCCTCCAGAATTCGTCGTGGTTAACCCACGGGGTGTGACTCAACCTGGGTGGCATCACTGGCATCGCGTGGCCTGCTGCGGAAATGTAAAAAATGCACCCGACTCACACTCCAGCCAATACTGTCGGTTACCATGGAGCTGGCCAATGCATTGTCCGCGACGACCGGAATCTGATTCTTGGTTAGTCGGCATGGCAGAACGCCAACATTGTATACATTTTTGTACCGCTCCTAAATCTGTCCGTTCGTCCTTCCCCCTGGGGAAGCGAAAGTGGCCAGTCGAATAATTTCATTATCACACTTCGTGAACCGCTGGCCGAGGTCCTTGTTGGTGGCGCAAAACTTTGTTGGCTGCTCTGTGGCTGGGGACTTTGGTGGATTCGTTGGGGAAAAAAAGAAAGGGAAAAGTAACGACAAACAAGGGCAACGTTGGCCGGTCAGTTGACCGGAAATGGTCCCCGGGGGAAGCTTTACGTTAACTGGGTTTGACTGACAGGGCGAGTCTGGGCGGGAAAAGTTTACAGAACTTTCAATAATTATCACAAATGTAACTTTTTATTTTAATACTCAATTTCATATTACTGATGAGTTTTCAATACCAACATTGTCAAAAGAATCAACAAAAAATTCCAACTGTAATGATTTTTTGACGGTGGTAACAGGTTCTTTCATCAAACGTCTTCATTTGTTTTTAATCAAAAATCAATTTGAAAAACATTCCTTGTGTTTATTCTGCTTTGACTTGCAAGCTGCTGGAGATAAATTATTTCCCACAGAATTAAATTCCTTATCATGATTGGCATCAAAGCAAAATGTTGCTTTGTATTCAATATGACTTAGGCTGGCCTCCTGCTACTTGATCTATTGAATCCTTTGATTTGTTTACAACAAACAATTCCTGTAAATTTGATTATCTGTTATTGGTAGTAGGTTGTTCAATATTTGCCATTACTTTATTTGATTTGATATCTTATGTAATTAATTGTCGAGTAATAACTCCAGAAATTGGAGTCCAGATACCATATTCCAATAAAATGTCCAACTCCTGTGTACACATAAATCGAATCGAGTCATTTAAATCTCTTACATTGAATTAATCTCCTACATCGCCCCCCAAAGCCAGAAGTCAGAAGTCACTTGACTGATTGTGTATCGAACGGAAAACATGATGTAATAAATGTAAATAAACTGAATCAAGTCCTTTCAACTGGATCAAAGCTGATTTACTTGCTTTGCTTTTTTTTCCTGCCATCACCCTCGCTTGCAAAGAAGAGCTCCAACTCCAGCTCTTTTTTTATATTCCCCAAAGAGAGGAAAACTCCGTGATGGAAGAGCATCCGCCGTTTCACAAAATTTCTTCCTTCCTGAGGTTTGGTTCGCACCGCTTATCGCCTTCTCGGTTATCGATGGAAAACCATCTTTCCCCTCGACGGGAAGCAAGAGGATGGGGAAAACTGGGTGGGAGGGAAAACAACATCAACTGCGTCCGTGAGGCAGCACAGAATCGTGCACGGAGAGGGAAGTGTTTGATTTCTTCCTGAATGGATTTCCCTCATACTGGGTGATTTTTTGTTGTTGTTGTGAAAACACACTCGTTTTTGCTGGATGATTTCTTTAATGTGGCAGATTTGTGCATAAGGATTAATGTTACGGTGACGGTAAAGTGATTGGATTATGATAATCCTAAAGCATTAAAAACTGATTTCTGTAATAGGTGAAAAATGTTTTTACTTTTTTTATTAGCATGAAACATTGTTCACACATTCCTTTTTCCAAAAGAAGCCATTTCGATTTTTTAATTATTTTTTTTTATACACGACTCCATACATTTTTATGCGTAATGGACATGTGAATAATAGAAAATTTGTATTTTTAGGATCAATTTTCTGTTCGATTTGGTGTCTTCGGAAAAGTTGTTGGTTAGGATTAAGACTTCAGAAAAAAAAACTGCTTCAGGGAAGCATTTCCCAAAACAGAATCTGTTTTCATTTGGATGAAACTGTGCATCGATTCCTTGTGTCCAAATAATCAATTTTGCAACATTGGTTTATCCATACCAATTGGGGACTGTCCTGTCTATAGAAAAGTGCTTTTTAAATGTTCTCTGTTTCTTACTTAGGAATTTTCCGATCGTTTTGAGTTTTGATTCAAAAGTCAAGATTCAAAAAATCTGAAAATATTTTTCAAAAGGTTGAGGATTTTTTGGGGATTTTTTTCAAAACTTTTTTAAAAATAAGTATTTTCTTTTTTGCATAAAATCATAACTTGTCCAAAACAAAACGTCTGTATACCCCCTTTCAGGTCTGATGGATAAAATATGATCCAAAAATCAAAATTTTCTAAAGTATTGTGGGATTTTTTCTCCCCTAATCTAACTAATTATGACATATTTTGATCAAGAGAGTGGTTTCCAATTTTTTTTTAATAAGAGTTTTGGAATAAATTTAAACAATTTGTCAAACTAAATTTGCATTTTCAATTTTATTTGCAAATGAGTGATTCGCCGCCAACTCAGACGAAATATGAAAAAAAAACATCGAACCCTCTTTGATTTTTGTGAAACATTGTCCTAGGAGGTAATTTTTGTCCCTGATCATCATTTTTCGATATTTCGTGACGAAGGGGTGGTACGACCCCTTTCATTTTTGGACACTCGAAAAAAGTAGAAGCGAAAAAGCGTACTCTTACATTGAATTAATCTCCTACATCGCCCCCCCAAAGCCAGAAGTCATTACATAGTCAAATACATTAAATAAATGTATTTATTATAAGTCAAATACATTAAATACATGTATTTATTATAAGTCAAATACATTAAATAAATGTATTTATTATCGAAGAAAATACAAAAAAAAAATTAAAAAAATCCGTAAATTTTCATTATTCGACTGAAAAAATGGGACTTGTTTTTTAAAGAGGAGTTTATTATTCTTTTGGAGAGTGCAGTAACCCAGAATAAATTTCTGTATCTTTCGTTTGGTTGTTTCCCGGATGAAAACCTATAAGAAATCTCTTAGATTATAAAATTTATTGAGTGGAAGAAATTTCTTGAAGAAGAGTTAAAAAGCTAAATTGATTAAAATTCCATAGGGGGATGGCGTCGCTATAGTTAGACCACGTTTTCCACTTTTTCTCCATCGAAACCGACTACTTTATCGACTTCATTTTGCTCGGCGAGATAGGACGTCGTTTATTCTAGATGATGACTCAACACTATCGACTTCATTTTGCTCGGCGAGATAGGACGTCGTTTATTCTAGATGATGACTCAGAACTTTTCCACTCTTGCATTTCAAAAAACCAGATGGCAGCACGTTGTAACGCCATGTCCCTATTCTAACTTCACATCAAAACTGGGTCTCGTGGCGCAGGGGTAGCGGCTTCGGCTGCCGATCCCGATGATGCTATGAGACGCGGGTTCGATTCCCGCCTTATCCACTGAGCTTCTATCGGATGGTGAAGTAAAACGTCGGTCCCGGTTTCTCCTGTCTCGTCAGAGGCGCTGGAGCAGAAATCCCACGTTAGAGGAAGGCCATGCCCCGGGGGGCGTAGTGCCAATAGTTTCGTTTCATCAAAACTGGAGCAACTGAACCTTTACCAAATTTTCATCTTCTGGGGTCATTGAACTTTAATATTCTTGTTGATGCGAGCGGAATTGAACACTTCTGTATTTTCCATATATTTGTGAACCACACTACTTTATTTGCTTTCAATCCAATTTATTACGTTAAAATCTTTTAACATGAAATTAATTTGATGGTTTAACAATGCGATACGTTAATTTAGATTTTTTTTTTAATGCAGCCATTTCACGCAAAACAAATCAAAACATCCGATTTTGCACAAATTAGGCATGGGAGTCCCTTGGCCAAAAAAATTTGACCCGTACTTTTTTGACGATAAGGGTGCTCCTATCCGTGATTTTTTTTTGTGTGAAAATTGCTAATAATCACGATACAAAAAAATACGGGTCTAAATATTCTGGACAAAAAACTCCTATGCCTAATTTGAGCAAAATCTGAACGCGTTTGATCTGAAATGTGCTGATTTGACGTGAACACTTTATATTTTTTATTTGACTAAATTCAGCTATTTTTCACAATACGTTGTTATGATTTATTCATTTGAAGCCCGTTAAAAATCAGTCACTAAACAATTACACAAAATTAAAAAAAAAATGCCCAATCTTCTAACCCCCTAACAAAGATGAATGCGTGCCACGAAGGTATATTTTATCGCCCCTTTTAGCTTTCGATCCTGATGGGTTTTCAACAGCTATGTTCTTTATGGTTACACACGAATGTTGTTTGGCTCCTTCTCCCTTCAGCTCCTCCGGGAAAGCCAACCGGCGTTCTTCTTCCTTGTTATGGTAATGGCCAATAAAGGGAGGCTTTCGTAAGCTTTTTATTTGCCAAAAGTATGCTTAAGGAGAACACCGTTTCGACACACACCGAAAGAAAGGTTCCTATTTATTGACTCACTTTTTGGCGTAAATGGCTTCTTGAACTGGGAGGGTGGGGCAGATAATCTGTTTGTAACCTCAAGTCGACTTCTTGCTCAGGATTTTCTCGTGATATCATCCATCAATGGGATTAAGGTGATTTCAAATTGAATCTTTCGAATGAGTTGATTGATTGTTAAGGCTGTTATTATGCCGAAAAGAAAACGCTTTCCCTTCCCTTTCAAAAACGATAATTACTATCCAATCATTTTGTATCGAAAGCTTCAACTTAACCCTACATTCAGCACAATGTCAAGTGACGTATAAAATTTTAAAGTGCATCCGTTTTAATCCATTCATCGATACAACGTCAATCATCCTGGTTGAACTTTATCGAACACAACGCAGCAACACCCCACATCCCGTGAGGGAGGGAGGATGGACTTTTTCGAGGTTCCACCCACACCCGCCACCAGGGGGAATTGAAATCATTTGGCCGGAAGAAACACGCCGGATTGACGCCCTCGCTCCTCTCTTTCCATACCTCCGTTCCGAAATGTTCATCATTTGCACGCGTCAATGTTGATTAACCCTTTTCATGAGTGAGCAGCAACAATCGAGGAAAATAACAATCACCGTTCAGAAAGGGGGATAACCCTCGGGGGTTCGGGTGGTGTTTATATTGCAAGTATGAAAAAAGTTTAAATTATTAAAACAAAATCGGAAAACAAATCCATAAAGATTCACACATATGATAAATGTTTTGCCTTCCCACATTACTGCGAAATGCTAAAAATCATTCGTAACTTTTAGAAAATTGCTTCCAAATTTATGCTAAAAACGATTTTAACAAATATCTGGAAGATTGTAAAAAGATGGTTTTTGTAAGAAAACCCGTAATTTTATACATTTTGCCTTTCTTACTAAAGAAAGGTATAGGTTTTACTTTATGACTGGACATCATTTTCATCTTCGTAAATATGACGATTCACTATGAATTTTAATCGGAAAATCGCTAAAAAATCACACTGCATCGATTTTGATGCTCTATCATACACCTTAACAGAACTCGTCTATCTCCAACCCTCGAATTTTGAGAAACTAAATTCCGTGGAGATCGAGTGATGTTCGTGTGTGGTAAAATTTTGCCAAATTTTGTGTCGCGAAGTCCTCGGCTCCCCAATTTTCGATTTTGATTGTTCCAAGTGCATTTGAAAGCTAATGTGCTGAACCCGGACCATTTTGGAGTCGAATTTAGAAATATCCAAGGCAAGAATTTTCAACGAAATCAACAGTTTCCAAATGAAAACCTTGTAAGGTTTTTTTCATTTTCATATCTTTTATTTATCTCAAAAATTGCATTTTTTGAGCTCTACAAACTCCCAAATTTTCATCGAGAAAATAATAAATAATAAATAATCATAATAAGAAAAAAAATCCCTAAAAACCTTCGTCAGCATTTTTCGTTTTTAATTTTATCCGAAATTTCTTTCTACATTCATAGTTCAGACCATGAGTGAGCATCTGAAACAAATTAGACATCGATCGGCAATCCCGATATATTTTTAGAACGATTTACTTTTTGCCCTTCTTACTAAAGAAATGTATAGGTTTTACTTTACGGCATCATTTTCATTTTCATCTTCGTTAATATTACGATTCAGCGTGTATTTTAATCGGAAAATCACTAAAAAAAAATCACACTGCATCGATTTTCGACGCTTTGTCGCCTAGTCGACATGTTGTCAAGTTGAGCTTCGAATACTGGCGCATATATTTTGTGGCTCGAGATATTCTCGTTTGTAAGAGCTTGTCTATCGATGTTTCCTACAACAAGTAAGATATCATAGCTTTTGGGTTTCTTTTGCCCTGTCTGATTTTGCATGACTGTCCAATGTTTATGCAAAAACTTTTGTGACACAGAACATTTATCCGGCTAAAATCAATTTGTATCCCATGTGCTCATAAAATTGCCTAAAAGTAGACTTCATGTTTTCGTGATATCGTAAGTTTATTTGACAGAGTACATTGGATTCCAATAGGAGCTTTCTAAGCTTTTCATCGTTTATATCGTTTTCAAAGTTTTCAGTGCTCGCGACGCCAATGGCTTTCTACCTAAGGTACTCGCGGTTGAGTGTGTAGCAGGAAGGTGCTGTGTCCTATCCCTTGCTTAGACTAGACCAAAAACCATTATAAAGCTGTCAGACCAAAGAGCAAAAGGTAAACAATCTTGGACTTCGACGTAGGTGCACACAAATCAAGAAAAGAAAATTTGAAAAAGAATTTTATTTTTCCATTTCAATAACTGGTTTTCGGCTGCAAAAGGCATTCTGTACATCGACAATTAAAAAAGCTATTTTGATCACGTTTTCGGTTAACACCTGAACAATCTTGAAATTATTTATGCGGATTTGTTATTACTCTCGTTCCATCATTCCCTTGGTGTGTAGTGGTGCGGTTGTAAAAATAGCTTTCTCTGACTTTGTCACTTTCACTGGCGCATTGGAAGCTTGCTATGCTCGCGTTTGTCATTAACACTTGTTTGATTAAGAATATGTACGATTAAAAATATTCTTGCGATGAAAATTGCGTTTTAAATTTCTTTTGGAAAACATATTAGTTACAATACTTTGCTTTCCTCATAAGAGTTTTTGTATCATTTCACTTTCGTTTGTGCTGACGTTATTAATAAACATAGTCGAGTAAAGTAAAAAGTAAGTAAGGACGCCCTGGCCTCCCAAAAAAGGTGGAACGGTAACTTCAACTCGCTGGTTCTCGGGGTTAACTCAACCAATCAAGATGATTTTTCTTTCCAATGATTTTTTAGGGTGGCAAGATGATTCTAGAATTTTGTAGAACTTAATTTGAACAAATCTGTAATTTCTGTGACCGAAAACATTCCACCTTTTTTTAAAAGACTTTACACGCGAAAAAAAAGTTTTTGGCATTTTTGGCAAGTAAGTTAGTGTAGCGATCCATTTGCCAAGTTGTTTCAATTACTGTTTTTGCAGTTCCATTCGAATTACCGAATCCATGAAAATCCGTCGTCATATAAATAGTTCTTTTACAAATAACATGACATAAATTTGCAAGCTAAGATATTTTTCGATAATGGAATTTATTTTTTAATATCATTTATTTTCAAGATTTCTATGCTAAAATATAATTGAAAATTTATATGAAAGAGTAAAATCTTAAGTTTATTTAAATTTCAATGACACAATAAAATTTTCACAATTCAATAAATCGCTTTAATGCTGAGCATACAATTTGATTGATACCAAACTGCCCAGTTTAAAAAAAAAGAGTTGCAGAACTTTTTTAAAACTAAATGGTTTTGACTCAAAATCTTCTAATCTTATTGTTTACTGTGCTAATGTCCAATAGTTTAGATCGAAAAATTAAGTTGAAAATTGATTTTCAGAAAAATTACTATAAGGGTGTTTTGCTAAATATAACATTCCTGGAAAAATTAGGGGATATTTTCCTCTTCTAGAAAGATGCTGGGCAAACCAATCCATGAAATTTTTTATTAAATATTTTCAAAATTGTATCTCGCATCCTACGCCTTTCACGACTAGTTTTGTCAAAAGCATATCCTTAAAAATATGTTTTATTATTATTTTAGCAATCTAGCGTTAAGATAAAGGAGCAGTTCTCTACGGAATCAGTCTTTTTTCTTCAATTTTAATTTTTGTGCTTTTTAATCCGACTGAAACTTTGTTGGTGCCTTCGGTATGCCCATTTCTTACAAATTTGGCAGTTGTCCATACAAAAATGATAAGTGAAAATTCAAAAATCTGTATCTTTTGAAGGAATTTTCTGATCGATTTGGTGTCTTCGACAAAGTTTTAGGTATGGATATGGACTATACTGAAAAAAAATGATATACGGTAAAAAAAATGCTGATTTTTCAATTCACTTTTTGTCACTAAAACTTGGTTTGCATAAAAACACTATTTTTAATTTCTTTTATTTTTTTACATGTTTTAGAGGACATCAAATGCCAACCTTTCAGAAATTTACAGAATGGGCAATGGGTAATTCTCTACCAACTCACACGAAATCGGGAAAAGTTGCCCCGACCCCTCTTCGATTTGCGTGAAACTTTGTCCTAAGGGGTAACTTTTGTCCCTGATCACGAATTCGAGGTCCGTTTTTTGATATCTCGTGACGGAGGGGCGGTACGACCCCTTCCATTTTTGAACATGCGAAAAAAGAGGTGTTTTTCAATAATTTGCAGCCTGAAACGGTGATGAGATAGAAATTTGGTGTCAAAGGGACTTTTATGTAAAATTAGACGCCCGATTTGATGGCGTACTCAGAATTCCGAAAAAACGTATTTTTCATCGAAAAAAACACTAAAAAAGTTTTAAAAATTCTCCCATTTTCCGTTACTCGACTGTAAAAAATTTTGGAACATGTCATTTTATGGGAAATTTAATGTACTTTTCGAATCTACATTGTCCCAGAAGGGTCATTTTTTCATTTAGAACAAAATTTTTTATTTTAAAATTTCGTGTTTTTTCTAACTTTGCAGGGTTGTTTTTTAGAGTGTAACAATGTTGTACAAAGTTGTAGAGCAGACAATTACAAAAATTTTGATATATAGGCATAAGGGGTTTGCTTATAAACATCACAAGTTATCGCGATTTTACGAAAAAAAGTTTTGAAAAAGTTACTTTTTGGGTTTCTCTTTGTTTCGTCGTCCGTGTCTGTCGCGGGTGACCATGAACGGCCATGATCGATGACGACCAACTTTTTTAAAACTTTTTTTTCGTAAAATCGTGATAACTTGTGATGTTTATAAGCAAACCCCTTATGTATATATATCAAAAATTTTGTAATTGTCTGCTCTACAACTTTGTAGAACATTGTTACACTCTAAAAAATAACCCTGCAAAGTTAGAAAAAACACGAAATTTTAAAATGAAAAATTTTGTTCTAAATGAAAAAATGACCCTTCTGGGACAATGTAGATTCGAAAAGTACATTAAATTTCCCATAAAAATGACATGTTCCAAAATTTTACAGTCGAGTAACGGAAAATGGGAGAATTTTAAAAACTTTAGTGTTTTTTTCGATGAAAATACGTTTTCGAATTTGAGTACGCCATCAAATCGGGCGTCTAATTTACATAAAAGTCCCTTTGACACCAAATTTCTATCTCATCACCGTTTCAGGCTGCAAATTATTGAAAACATCTTTTTCGCATGTTCAAAATGAAGGGGTCGTACCGCCCTCCGTCACGAGATATCAAAAAACGGACCTCGGATTCGTGATCAGGGACAAAAGTTACCCCTTAGGACAAAGTTTCACGCAAATCGAAGAGGGGTCGGGGCAACTGCTGTGTGAGTTGGCGGAGAATTACCCCAATAAATCTTTGACCGAGTAATGATTTTTTGAATCAATACAGATTTTTTCAAAAAATCAAAATATTGGTCACAAAAAATTTTCCGATGTGAAATCGAATTTTCAATCAAAAAGTACTTCAGTGATTTTTTGATAAAGTGCACCGTTTTCAAGTTAAATCCATTTTTACGTGACTTTTTTGAAAATAGTCGCAGTAATTTTTATTTTTTCAAATTAGTGCACATGTTTGCCCACATTTGAAAAAAAATATTTTTGAAAAGCTGAGAAAATTCTCTATATTTTGCTATATTAAACTTTGTTGATACGACCTTTAGTAGCTGAGATATTGCCATGCGAAGGTTAAAAACAGGAAAATTGATGTTTTCAAAGTCTCACCCAAACAACCAACCATTTTCTAACGTCGATATCTCAGCAACTTATGGTCCGATTTTGAATGTTAAAATATGAAACATTCGTGAAATTTTACGATTTTTTCGAAAAAAATATTTTCAAAAATTTAAAATCAAGACTAACATTTTAAAAGAGAGAAATATTGAATGTTTAGCCCGTTTGAAATGTTAGTCTTGATTTTAAATTTTTGAAAACATTTTTTTCGAAAAAATCGGAGAAAATGCGCTCAGAATTGTGCCAAAAAGTCAAAATATAGAGTTTAGGTTTTACTCAAAATGTGATTATATGAAAATTTTATTCAGAACCCGAAAATATTTTCGAAAATCGACCTTTGACCCTTTGCCTCAATTGTCATGTCCCCAAAAAATTCAAAAAATGGCAGTGGTTTCAAAACTTATTTTTGTATTTATTTTTTATGGAAAAAGGTTTCTTTCAATTTTGATTTAATTTTGACTTTGATGGTGCGTAAAATTTTACAAAAAAGGTATCTTTTAAACACCTCATTCCCAAATCATCATCATTTCCGGCTGCAAATTAAAAAAAACACGTATTTTTTCGAATGTGCAAGATTGAAGGGGTCGAACCGCCCTTCGTCACGAGATATCAAAACATGGACCTCGGATTCGTGATCAAGGACCAGGATTACCCCTAAAATTCACGCAAATTTTCAAATTTTAAGAGAATTTTAAACAGTTTAAAAATAATTATTTACCTACCTGTAAGGGTTAATCATACCCTCTGGCTGCGATGGCCGATGCTCATTTCGGTTCCGAAACAGCAGTGTGGGGAGCCAAAGTGAATGTTTGCCAGTAAAAGTACAAATAAATTCGTGTGCGAACGAGCACAAACGCACAAACACCAACAATCATCCCAAACATATCAACAATCAATCGAATGTAGAGGGAAAGCACTTTTCTTTGTTATCACGTCGGCTGATAATTGATATAATTTTGATCCCATTTAGCTTTTGGGGGGTTGTACGTTGATTGCCCTTTTCCACGCAGGTGTGTTTGTTGATTGCAAAGTTCAAGTGCAAATGATGCAACTTTTTTAATATTTCCCAAATTTTCGCAATCAAAAAAGCGATGAGAAACAAACTTAAATTTGCAACCAAAATCGAGGTGTGTGGGCGTTTAATTTTTCAAGATCTTGCTCGGATGTGCTAGCCGGTTTGTATCGGATATGTGCAACTTTGAAATGCAGCCAAACTCCCCCTCCCTACCCCCTTAACGTTAAAGGAAAGGAACTTCAAGAACTTCTAGCGTCTAACGAGCGTAAATTTATGATGATGATGATTCCGGCCAGTGAGCGGGACGATATGATACTTGGTTATAACACCTGGCGAAAGTTTTTCTTTTCCTCTTTTTTTTTTTTGTTGCTGTTGCCGCCCGTCACACTAGGAATATGCTGCGGAAAAGTTTCGTTTCGTTTCCCGAGCTGAAGGTATGTGTGAACGAGCATATTCATGTGCAGGGAAAGAGAGAGGAAAAGTGCGATTAGCAGAAGCACTAAAAGAAGCTGGGATCATCTTTCTCAAGAGCAGAAGCAGCTTTCCACTTGGGTGAAAAAGTCAGCTTTACGGTATGGCAACACTGGTTATGCTGGCTGGAAGCAGCAGTAGCAGCAGCCAACTGAAAGATACATGTTGGGCGCCAATTTTCACGCAGCAGGTGAAGGATTTTTGAGTGACGAGGGAGGAAAATGAAGTTTTTGGAATCAATAATTCAAATAATTTTTTAAAAAAATATGAAAATATATCTTAATTTTCCTTATTATTTTTCCATCTCAAAAGTACCGCAAATTTGGTAAGATTTAAAGGGGTTCGTTCAGTGTGCTTCTTCATAAGTTATTTTATAATTGGCGAGATATTTATTAAAAACACCTTTCTAATGAATGAAGAAAAAAATAAGATCTGGGCAATTCTTTACCAACTAACACAAAATCGGGAAAAGTTGCCCGACCCCTCTTCGATTTGCGTGAAACTTTGCCCAAAGGGGTAACTTTCGGCCCTGATCACGAGGTCTGTTTTTTGATATCTCGTGACGGAGGGGTGGTACGACCCTTTTATTTTTGTACATGCGAAAAAAGAGTTGTTTTTCAATAATTTTCAGCATAAAACGGTGATGAGATAGAAATGTGGTGTCAAAGAGACCAATTTGATGGCGTACTCAGAATTCCGAAGTTTTGTTTTGTAGTTTTGAAAACTACCTCATTTTCCGTTACTCGACTGTAGAAAATTTTGGAGCATGTAAAATGTTCCAATGTAATTTTCGAATCTGAAATAACCCAGGTCATTTTTCATTTCTAATAAAAGTTTTCATATTTAAATTTGGTGTTTTTTTTTCTAGAGTGTACTAATGTTCTACAGAGGGTTTGCTTAAAAACATTACGAGATATCGCAATTTAACAAAAAAAAAAAAAAGATTTGAAAAAATTTGTAACTCTTTTTCTTAAAATCGTGATAACTCGGGATAATAATAAATAAACCCTACACTCTAAAATATAATCCTGCAAAGTAAAAAAACACATTATTTTAAATTGAAAAATTCAGTTCTGATTAAAAAATATGGTATTGAATTTCCTTTAAAATTACATGATCCAAAAAAAATTACAGTTGAGTAATGAAAAATGGCAGATTTTTTAAAACTTTTAAAGTGTTTTTTTATCGATGAAAATATTGTTTCGAAAAATCTGAAATCGTATCTATAATGCCGTTGCTAATATTTGTCAAAGTTCACGTCATGATTTTATTAGTAAATTGACTAATAGTTTGTTTTCGGAATTGAGCTATTCTCTACGAAATCGGCCAATATCGAACATTTTAGTTTTTGTATTTTTTTATTTGGCTCAAACTTTGTGGGGGCCTTCCCTATGCCCAAGAAGCTATTTTGTGTTATTGGTTTGCCCATACAAGTCTCCATACAATTTTGGCAGCTCTCCATACAAAAATGGTACGTAAATATTCAAACAGCTGTAACTTTTGAGTAAATTTTCTGATCCATTTGGTGCCTTGAGCAAAGTTGTAGGTATTGTTGAGGAAAAATAGGCACACGGAAAAAATGTGCCGATTTTTTAAATAACATGTTATCACAAAAACTCAATTTCCCAAAAAGCTTTTTTTTTATTTATAAGATTTTTTGATATGTGTTAGGGGACAAAACTCCGAAATTTTTGAGCTTTAGAGAAGTTTGGTCAAAAACTTTTCCGCCAGGTCATAATTTTTTGAAAAATTTAGAAAATTTGCTATGAAATTGTGTAAGGGACATTGAAGAGTGGACCTCTGGTTGCTGAGATACAGCGGAGCAATTCTCTACAAAATCGGTCTTTTTTCTTAAATTTTAATTTTTGTATTTTTTAATCCGACTGAAACTTTTTTGGTGCCTTCGGTATGCCCAAAGAAGCCATTTTGCATCATTAGTTTGTCCATATAATTTTCCATACAAATTTGGCAGCTGTCCAAACAAAAATGATGTATGAAAATTCAAAAATCTGTATCTTTTGAAGGAATTTTTTGATCGATTTGGTATCTTCGGCAAAGTTGTAGGTATGGATACGGACTACATTGAAAAAAAGTGATACACGGTGAATTTTTTTTGATGATTTTTAATTTCACTTTATGTCACTAAAACTTGATTTTCAAAAAACACTATTTTTAATTATTTTTTTATATGTTTTAGAGGACACAAATGCCAACTTTTCAGAAATTTCCAGGTTGTGCAAAAAATCTTTGACCGAGTTATGAATTTTTGAATCAATACTGATTTTTTCAAAAAATCGAAAAATTGGTCGCAATTTTTTTTTATTTTTTGATGTAAAATCAAATTTGCAATCAAAAAGTACTTTAGTGAAATTTTGATAAAGTGCACCGTTTTCAAGTTAAATCCATTTTCGGTGACTTTTTTGAAAAAAAAAGTCGCAGTTTTTCATTTTTTTAAATTAGTGCATATGTTTGCCCACTTTTGAAAAATATATTTTTGAAAAGCTGAGAAAATTCTCTATATTTTGCTTTTAAGAACTATGTTGATACGACCCTTAGTTGCTGAGTTATTGCCATGCAAAGGTTTTAAAACAGGAAAATTGATGTTTTCTATGTCTTACCCAAACAACACACCATTTTCTAATGTCGATATCTCAGCAACTAATGGTCCGATTTTCAATGTTAAACTATGAAACATTTGTGAAATTTTCCGATCTTTTCGAAAAAAATATTTCCATCATTTTTTAATCCTTTTCGAAAAAAAATATTTTCAAAATTTTTAAACCAAGACTAACATTTCAAAAGGGCCGAAAATGCAATATTTTGCTCTTTTGATGTGTTAGTATTGGTTTAAAAATTTTCAAAATATTGTTTTCGAAAAAATCGAATAATTTCACCAATGTTTCATATTTGAACATTGTAAATTGGATTATTAGTAGCTGAGATATCGACATTAGAAAATGGTGTGTTGTTTGGGTGAGACTTAGAAAACATCAATTTTCCTGTTTTTAACCTTTGCATGGCAATATCTCAGCAACTTAGGGTCGTATTAATAAAGTCCGAAAAAGCAAAATATAGAGAATTTTCTCTGCTTTTCAAAAATATTTTTTTCAAAAGTGGGCAAACATGTGCACTTATTTAAAAAAAAATGAAATGAAGTTGAATAATTTTTGCGACCATTTTTTTGATTTTTTGAAAAAAATAGTATTGATTCAAAAATTCATAACTCGCACAAAGATTTTTTGCACAGCCTGGATATTTCTGAAATGTTGGCATTTTATGTACTCTAAAACATATCAAAAATTAAAAAAAATAAAAATAGTGTTTTTTTTTGCAAATAAAGTTTCAAGTGAAATGAAAAATCACCAAAAATTGATTTACCTTGTATCATTTTTTTCCAGTGTAGTCCATATCCATACCTACAACTTTGCCGAAGACACCAAAGCGATCAAAAAAATCCTTCAAAAGATACAGATTTTTGAATTTTCATACATCATTTTTGTATGGACAGCTGCCAAATTTGTATGGAAAATTATATGGAGAAACTAATGATGCAAAATGGCTTCTTTGGGCATACCGAGGGCGCCAAAAATGTTTCAACCGGATTAAAAAATACAAAAAAATCGAATGACTGATATCTCACAAATTGCTCATAAGAAAACTACATTCTTATTAAAAAAAAAACAGCGTTTGATGTTTGCAATGGCTTGACTAAGTTTAGGTTTTGTTAAAAAAAAAAGTTTAATTGAATGCTTATTTGTAAAGCAACGAACATTTCTCACATTTTACAGAATGCTGAGATACTTAAGTACTGAAAGTTTGCGAAAATCTCGAGTATTAGCTATTGAAACAGGGTTGGCCAATCTTCAAAAATCTTCAAAGCTATGAGAATCAAATGAAACATTGTGAAATTGTAAGCCGCAAAGTACTTTGAGTACCCCTGAAATATTTTATTTGGCAATTTCCACAAAATTGCATAATGAAGAATCCAAATTTTTATAACTTTGTGAGGATAAATGTTTTTGTAATCGAAATATCGCCAAGAGAAGGATTATTCGTTTAGCCCAAAAAAAAACACACATTTAATCATGCACTTTTTCATTCAATGCATAAATCCTTCATAACATGACCGCTTTATCCAATAAATCTCAGCTAAAATATTTCATCTAGCTTCCACGTACTAAGTTAACCCCCTTTCCAAAGTGAAAAGTAAATTTCACCACACTTTCAAAGTGTGTGCTCCCTGCTTCATAAGCCAACTTTGAAAGCCCCCCCCCCCTCCCTCCTCCGCTCAACTCCACAAAAGTTATGCAAAGAAATGGAGGTGCTAATTTGCTGCGGCACGCCAGTCAGGTGATGAATATTTGAAATTTTAATCACATCAAAAGCCACAAGATTAATCCCTTTAATTTTGAATCCTGAGCCCTCCCGGCTCAAATCGTATAAATTGTATCCGTTTTTGCTCTCCCAACACTACAGCAAGCTCTAATTCAGGTTAGCCAAAACGGAAAACTGTATTTCCCCTTCTTCTTTTGTGGTTCGGGAGGAAAAGTTCTGCTCCGGTGAAAAGCCAAGCAAACGATAATAGCACATAATCGGTTGGAATTTTCTTCTTCTGGCCAAGGAGCGATTCCAGAGGAGCGCACAGCTAGGAGGAGCACACTTTAATCCTTTTTTCTGGAGAGACCTGAGTTTGCACAGTGCGGTGTGCACTTCAACCGTAGTCCGGAAGTCTCAGGTTTCTCGTTTTTCTGCGAGGGCGGGAGAGGATAAACCGAAATCGCATATAAGCTTTTATATTCAATTACACACCCCCAAACCGGCTCGTTTCACATATGGGCTTTTCGAGACGGAAGGTGAGCTTTTTTGAGGAGTTAGGAGGAGGAGGAGCAGGAGCAGGAAGTGGAATATAATGCTCAGATAAACTGCTACAATTGGGCAAATGGGCTGGGAAAAAGGGTTTCAGAGGTGAAAAAAGCAAAACAATTTTTCAATTATATCGTCCGGCAATAACGTAAGACTTTATGGCAGGGCTGCTTTCTTATCCAAGAAACGGGAAGGTTCATGGACTTTGAGCGTTTTGAAAAAGTGTTGTAATACAATAAATGAGATTTCGAAGTAGATTTGATTTAAACGGATAAGATTTTATTTTCAAATCTTTCTATCAAACTTATAAGTTTAAAGTGTTGTTTCTTCTTCTTTTCTCAATTTGAAAACATTGCCTCCTCAATCCAAAACTCTAATAGGAACGCCAAATTACCAAAATTTAAATTAATAATTCATCAAAGAAACTGAATTTAATTGAATTGAAAACTATTCACACAGCACTTGCCTAAACCCCTCTTCGATATCCGTGAAACTTAGCTCTTAAGGTAATTTTGGTCCCTGATTATGAATCCATCGAACAATTTTCGATATTTCGTGACGGTCTTCCCCCATCGTTTTTCTGGATTTTTACCAAGACATTTTTAACAGTAATTTGAAGAGCACGAAATTTGGTGTCCAAAAGACGTTTGTGTAAAATTGGATGCCCGATTTGATGGCATACTCAAAATTCCGATTTTCCATCAAAACAATAAAAAATTGTTTTAAAATCAGTGATGATTCGTATCATTTTTACCAATTTTTCAAAGTTTTAACCACTAAAACTAAAAATTTATACCTTTGAAAGTATTTTTCTTCTTAAAGTGCGGCAAATTTTGCAAACGTTTCTTCGAACATTTTTTGTGACAGGAATTTTTGATCGTGTACCGGTTTCTAGTTATAACCAGGGTTGCCAGGTTGTGAGATAAATCTGGAAATGCCAGATTTTTCAAGTGTAAGCTAGATTCAATATTCATCATTATCTGTGCTGGATTTTAACATTGTTTAAAGATTTTTGTTTTTCTGCCAATTCAGAACATCTTTTTGATTTAAATGAACAATCAAAATCCAAAATCGGAAAATATAGAAAATATTAGGGTAAAAAGTTGCCTCGACCCCTCTTCGATTTACGTGAAACTTTGTCCTAAGGGGTAACTTTTATCCCTGATAACGAATCCGAGGTCCGTTTTCTGATATCTCGTGACGGAGGGGCGGTACGACCCCTTTCATTTTTGAACATGCGAAAAAAGAGGTGATTTTCAATAAGCCTGAATTTCAGTCGCAGCCTGAAACGGTGATGAGTAGGCTTGGCGATTTTTCACAAGAGTCCTGATTGCTCAAAATCAACCACTCCATTCGCGAGCACAAATAGCAGGCGACGCGATACTGCCCTGATGAATTCCTACCGTTTGTCACTCTATCACCATTCGCTCCCGAACACTCTCTTTTCTACTCTTCTCTCTCTCTCTCTCTGATCGGCTCAGTCTCCGAACGGTTCAGACAGGCCGATCGTCTCCGATCACTCTGAACTGAAAACATTTTTTCTCTGATGCGCTGCGTTATACTCATTTATTTGGGTTGCCTAAAATCAATGTTATTAATTAAATTGTGCATTTATTTTGATTTCATAACATTATTGACACCATTCAAAGAAACTTCCACCAAGAAAAAATCAAATTGATGGCAAACTAAGGGCGTGAAGACAAAAAGACTGCCGCGCTGACATTTTGTGAGAGTGGCTCTTCGCTGAGCATGGTAGTGTGTGAGTGTCGTCGAGCGACGGAGTAGGCAAATATTTTCACGATGTATTTGTTCGCTGAGTGAACAGTTCGGGCCACTCGCTGGCTGCTTGCGAGACTCATTCGCTCATGAATGCTAGCGGGTTGGAATAGGCGACGAATGGATAGGCGATGAGTGAGTGGTTTCTGTTCATTGAACCGAAAATCAGGAGCCTTGATTTTTCACGCTCGAAAATGGCAAATTTCACGGGGACCTTTATTTCAAAACACCAAATTTCACGCAAATTTCGCGGAACGTAAAAAATGTTGAAATAACTCTAAAAATCTTGTGTTTAAATCACAGAAACTACTTTATGCTTCTTTATATACTAATCTTCAATAACCTAAAAATTCTTCCCTAGATTTGAACGTGACACAAAAAAAATCTCGTGATTTTTCAAAAATTTTCCACTTGGTTTATGCCCGGGAAGAAAGTTGTATCTTTGAAAAATCTACCCATATACGTATCTGCGAAAAATCTTGTTGAGTTTATTTGACCAACAATGCCACATCAAGTTGAGTTAATAGTAGCAAACAACTGATATCTTCCAAAAATCATAATCAAGTTCATAACGTAGATTTTGATCCCAAAAATAATTTTATTGGTTTTGAATGCACCCGCCACAATTCAGCCCCTTTGCTCACTGTGCATCAAAACAAGCTTTAGTTCGATGCTTATAATATTCGTTGTGCAATTTGGATTAGCAAAAAATTGATAGTGATTTGAATATCACAAAAACTTCAAGTGCTAAATCTGCTATTTAGCACTCAAATCGTCGCCATCGTGCTAACTTGTCGTACGTGCATTTTGGGCCAAATTGAGTTAAGAACGCCATTTTGTGCAGCTCACAATGCCTCACCTTTTGACCCTCACAGATCCCCAAAATTCGATTTCAATCCTGAGATATTCAACAAAAACCGAAAAAACTCCGTGCATTTTTGTCACTTTACATATGAAAGTAGTTTCAATCTTGTCGTGCTATCTTGTTACTCCATGAAAATTGATGTAAGTGCAACAAAAGGCCAAAGGGATTTCAGGCCAGGAAAGTCAGGATGCGTTTGTCGCACGAACAAGCTAGACTACCGTAAACATTTGTAATTATAACTCGGTACTCCAGCAATCAACTTCAACCAAACTTTGGGACAATGCACAAAACGGTGAGCCAAACAAAACGTGTTTGTTATTGTTTACATTGCGTGCTCTCGTTTTTGAATATTCAAGGTCAAACATTAAAACGCGTTTTTCTCGGAACGTGAAAATGACGGGTGCGACAAGATAGCACGACGACGTCGAAATAGCACTTCATCACTAAAACTAGCGAATAAGTGAAGATAAAGGTTTCGGTCGTTCAGAACATCATAGTGCAATGAAAAAAACATACTTTAGGCACAAAACAAATTGATATGGTGTCTTTTCCAAGCCATGGCCAAAGCCACAGTAAAACATCAAAAAGTCTGGTAATGTTTCTTATCAAAATAATTTTTCAAAATGATGAAAAATATTCAACTGGCTGAGAGCCAAAATATCGCAAAGTCCTGAAAATCTTATAAATTCTACCAAAAAACTTGTCATGATACGAATCCCGTAAATTTTCTAAGTGCCGAAACGGTTTTTGTAGGGGGTTTATCAATAATTATTAAAAACCGACTTTCGAATTTCAAAATTTCAATGAACCCTATATTAGTAAATATACGAAGGTATTCACTCGCTTAATTCTACAGTAGTTCATAAGATTGTTTTCATTCCTATTTGAGTTTGATAAATTATTTTGAAAAAAATCGTTACAGTTTCACGCAAACATAAAATTTCACGGGATTTCAGGAAAAAGCTAAATTTCGCGGATTTAACGCTGTCCGCGAAATCGTAAAATTTCACTAACCCTAGTGATGAGATAGAAATTTGATGTCAAAGATACTTTTATGTAAAATTGAAAGTTCGATTTGATGGCTTACCCAGAATTCCGAAAAAAAAAATATATTTTTCATCGAAAAACACACTAATTTTTTTTTGAACTCTGCCATTTTCCGTTACTCGACTGTTAAAAAAAATTGAAGGATGTCATTTTAAGGGAAATTTAATGTTTTTTTTCGAATCTACATCGACCCAGAAGGCTAGATTTAGAACCAATGTTTTTTTTATTTTAATATTTCGTAATTTTTCTACCTTCGCAGGGTGACTTTTATGTGTGTAACAATGTTCTACAAAGTTGTAGAGCAGACAATTAAAAAAATGATATATAAACATAAGGGATTTGCTTAAGAAAAAGAAACACGAAAATTGAAGTTTTCTTAATCTCACCAAAACAACCCACCATTTTCTAATGACCATATCTCAACAAACAATGGTACGATTTTCAATGTCAATGCATGAAAAATTCGTAAAACTTTCCGATCTTTTCGAAAAAAAAATTTGAATTCTTTTAAATAAAGACTAGCATTTTAAATGGGCGTAATATTCAATGTTTGGCCCTACTTTTGTTTGGTACTTTTCAATTGCAAATTTAATTTTGCATTTAAAAATAATGTCAAACTTGTTTTTGCACGACACTTCGATTTTTTCCAAAAATCGCTGTTTTTTCAAAAAATCATAACTCTGCGGCAGATTTTTGACCATGTTTCTCTATGGCTCAAAAGTTGCGGATTTTGGTCCCCTAAAACATATCAAAAAATCTCGAAAATAAAAAAAAATACGTATTTTGGGAAATTGACCTTTAGTGAAAAAAAAAGTTGATTCAAAATCTGCAAATTTTTTTCCGTGTACCTATTTTTTCTCAAAAGTCCTCAACAATGCCTACAACTTTGCCGATCAGAAAATTCACTCAAAAGTTACAGCTGTTTAAATATTTACATACCATTTTTGTATGGACAGCAACCAAAATTGTATGGAAACTTTTATGGATTAATCAATCACACAAAATAGCTTATTTGCTCATAGGGAAGGCCCCCACAAAGTTTAAATCAAATAAAAAAATACAAAAAATAAAAATGATCGAAATCGGCCGATTTCGTAGAGAGTTGCTCAGCATGCATGTTTTTACCGCAATCAAAAAACTCAACTTGAAATAATTCAAACTGGTATGGTAGAAATTTCATACACTGATACTGTTTTACAAAGTAGTAAAGGAAAAAGGTTGTGATGTCGGCAAGCTCTTGGCACTAACTCTTCCCCTAGGAACGGAAAACAGAGTCGGCTTACCAAATGTGTCGGAGGATTACGCGGATTAAATAAATGAAGATTTTGTGGGAAATATCAAGGGATGGGTTTTATTAAAGACAACTAAAGAAAAATACGGAATTAAGACTAAATTTATTAAAAACTATGGAAACTACTGTGTGTGTGATGTGGGGGGATATTTGGGCTATTGTGGGGGTTGCTGGGGTTCTGGAACTGCTGCGGTACGTACCGTTGATGCACTGCTTCTTCTCCTACTTCTGCTTCGGCTTCGGTTGGCTCGGGTCCTTGGTGGGCTAGCACCACTCGGATGGCCACGCTCGCTTCAGCGCCGCGCACGGAACATCGACCAGTGCTCTTGGGTGGCAATGGCGGCCGTGGAAAACCGCGGGCTGGCTTGAGCGATGGCGGACGGATGGCGCGTACTGACCAGCAATGGCGTAGGCTGGTGTCGAGGTTTACGGTGTCTTCCTTCGTTGACTCGATCGGGCGGACCACGGGATCACCGTAACGGTCGTTCCGAGAAGGGTCTCCTTGATAATTAGGGCTTCAGCCCGAGAGAAACGCTCCTTTACGGGTTATGGATCCGTAGATCCAGAGCGGGAGGTCCTTTTACGATTAGGTGCATGTACTGGCTCCTCCGCACTTACTGTACATGGACCGACCCGTGCGAGTGTGAGGCGCGTACGCTTTGTGGACGAAATCAAAAGGTCCTGAACGAACAGCAGGGTGATGCGGGAATCCTTCTTCCGTCTTCTGCTGGCTCACTTTTAAAAACTTTCACTAAAGCACTCAACTTTCTCGCACGAACACCGGGATAGAAATGCCCGATTCACGGCGGTCAAACCTGCCTCAAAGGATCCGTCATCGGTCTCCTCAACCGTCATCCCCAATACCGCCAACATCGTAGAAGCTTGTTAAGTTGCACCCACTGGATACCCCCTTGCACCCACTGAGCCCTTTCTTAAGAGACAATATTCTGTTGTGTTTGTTGACGGGGACTACGCTATACAATATTGGTGTTTCCCTATAGCTCGTAACCCAAAACATTGAACATTTACCACAAAGAACATTAAATAATAAATAAATAAATTAACATATTAAAAATACTAGGGATCTTGTAACTGAACGGTTACAACACAGAAAAAAAACAATTCCCGTAATCGTGAATTGTGTTCATGAATTCGAGGACCACGAAGGAATTTATTCATGAGTGTGGCGCATTTGCACTACACACTCAATTCACGATTTCTAGAATTGACTTTTTTCCGCGTAATACAAAAAGCTATTTAAAGGTTTCAAAAGGAATTTCGATCTAACACTTTAACAACTAAAACATTATGATTGTTAATACCAGTTTTCATGGACTCCCTGTTCAAATCTAGTGATCCTGAAGCATATAATAGAGGGATCCATGAATTCCTGAAATTTCTGAAAAGAATTCCTTCATTGAGTTTCATCACGACTCATTGTGAATTGTAAAGTTTGAAATTTTAATAAAATTTCATCTCTATTTTCAATGTTCCAAGCTAAACAAAATTTCTAAATACTATGATATCCTAATTCACAACTTGTTTAAACTTGAATTCTAACAAGCCGAGTTAATCTAACATAGCTTCTCCTTAACATTAAACCCATATTATAGTTGTCCCACCACGTGACAGGCAATAAACAGTGCAAATTTACTGCTGGCCGTTCAGAAACTGCAATTTGCTCACCGGTCAATAAAGCCAACCCAGCCCCATTAGACTACACCGTCATCCACGGAACCAAACAACCACCCAACACTAACCGTCTTGATTGTTATAATGAAGACACCCCGCTAAATCGCACGTTCCATTAAGTTGCACCTCAGCCATGAAAATATTCTTGGGTGCGCGCTTTTCTTTCTTTTTTTTCGCTTTCCCAGCAGCTCCTGCCAGAGAAAAAGCAGGAAGAAACGATACGTCGTCGCGCCATAGCTCGCCAATAATAGGAAGAAGAACAAGAAGAAGATGCCAGGATAAACGGTTTATAAATTATGAAAACAAAAATTACACGTCTTTTCGCCAGACGCGCCAGCGAAATACAAAAAAAAAAGTGGAACAAGGAGTGGGAGGGAAAACAGAGGGGAAAGCAAGAAAAAGGGGGAGGGAGTTCAGGATCAGGATCAAGCCGAGCACATTTGGTAGACGGGAAAGTGGAGAAGGTGCGATATTATTAGCTTATACAACCGGTTTTTGCACCTCTTTTTCTGATGTCTTGGAACGAGCTAGAATGGTGGAGAAAAGTGCTGCCAGCATTGGAAACCCTTGAATATCGTTGGATTATCTTTAAGAGCTTGCCTAAAAAATGATGGACAGTTAAATTGCTGGTGAACAATTCGAAATTTATTTTTAATGTAAATTTTTAAACACATGATTATTTCATTTAAACAATAACTGTTTATTTAATTAGTATATTCTCCTAAGTCTTTGCAGCATATTGCTCCCTTAAATTATTGAGTGATTCTGTTTGTACAAATGTTTGAGGCCAATTTAAAATTTCATTTCCAAATAGTAAAAAAATAAATGCTTAAACATTGACAACGAATCTTTGATGAAAACCCCGATTTAATCCCACCTGGGATGAGATAGAGCCTTTCTTAAAAAAGAATATAACTATGGTAGAACTTCTTTCAGTTCATAACATTGGCTATGTTTATTAATATCGTCAGCACAAAAGAAAGTGAAATGATACCACAAATTTGATATGATATGTATCCCAAAAGAAATTTAAAACGCAATTTTCACTGAAAGAATATTTTTAATCGTACATATTCTTAATCAAACAGTTGTTTATGACAATCGCGAGCATAGCAAGCTTCCCAAGCGCCAGTGATAACGCACACCGCGGCTTTATTTTTTTAGCTTCGGTACGAGCCTGCGTTGGCTCGTCAGTTCAGTTTCGTGTCTCACGAAAAATGAAGTCTACTTTTAGACGATTTTAGGAGCACATGGGAAACAATCTAATTTAAGCCGGATAAATGTCCTATGTCACAAAAGTTTATGCATAATCATTGGACAGTCATGCAAAAACGAACAGGGCAAAAGAAACCGAAAAGCTACGATATCTTTCATGTTGTAGGGAACATCGGTAGACAAGCTACTACAAACGAGTATATCTCGAGCCACAAAATTTATGCGCCAGCATTCTCGCGCCAGTATTCGAAACTCAACTTGACAACTTGAAGCGTTGAAAATCGATGTGTGATATGTGATTTTTTGACGATTTTTTGGATCAAAATTCATGCTGAATCGTAATATTTTTGAAGATGGAAATAACGTCCAGCCATAAAGTAAAACCTATACCTTTCTTTAGTAAGAAAGGCAAAAGGTCCCAGCATCAAACATTTGTAAAAAGCTGAAGAATTGTTTGTTTAATCAAAAACGTTTCTTAATCCACCATTAGGTGGTTGGTGCCTTCCTCACATTTACAATTTAATTCAACTCCGAAGTTGTCCTTATACAGATTTGCATTGTTTCCAAATCAAGTTCCAGCAGCGAAAAAGACTTGATGAAAATAAATTCATGAGTAAAAAAAAATCTTATACAGACTTTTCCAGAAAACATGCAGACTATCATTTGAAGCAATGTGGCAACCAGGCGTTTCACATCTGGTGCGACTCTCGCACGTAAACAAAAAGACCCGGCCTTTTGAGGTTATGCAAAAATCACCCTTTTTTGTACCTACAAACAAACTTTTTCATGACATAACTTTAAAAGTACTTCACTAAACAGAATACAATTTAATAGGGTCTTAGGGGACCCCAAAAAGAACAGAAAAAGGCGAATCCGGCCAAAATCGGTTCAGCCAATTCTGAGAAAATCGTGTGGAAAAACAAATCATGTCTACACACATCCCCACAGACATTTGTTCAGAATTTGATTCTGAGTCGATAGGTATCGAGATATTAAATAGAGAGATGTGAACCGGTAACATGGAGTGAAACTTTCGCAAGTGTCATGGAAAACTTCACAGCAGCTTGACAGAAAGTTCAACTCCATGTTGCACTTTTAATTTCACGATACATCTAGGAGGTGTATTTAAGAAGTTAATTTTTCGAGTGATTTTATAGCCTTTCCTCAGTGAGGAAGGCAAAACACTATCATACACAGCAGTTAACTTGACCCAACTTCGATTTCCGTGAAACTTTGCTCTAAGCGATAATTTTGGTACCTAATAATACAGTACGCTCATTTCATCCGATTTTAGCTGTCTTAGACGCAAAAGAAAAGTGATTAGTTTGGCTATTGAAGAAAAATAGTAAGAAGTTTCAGAAATCTAGCTAAACATATGAAAAAGTCATATGGAGAAAATATGATTATGTCCAAGTGAAACTGAGTTGACAAAATCGGCAAAAAATCAACGTTTAGCAGCATGAGCATGAGCATGAGCATGAGAGACCACCCATGGTTGTCCTTCTCCGTTGCTGAACAGAACCGTAATATCCTTTCAGCTCTACTGATCATAGGCTTCGACTATCAAGTGGTATTTCCCTTATCAACAGCATGTATGAATGCGCTGAAAAGATAAAACACCATGATTTCCAAAACAAGATCAGTTGCGAATAGGTAACAGTCATTGGCCACCAACGGCGCCCACCATGTCAGTTTGTAGATCTCGATTTTAAGGGACGGGAATGTTAGTTAGCGCAGGTTGCTACTAGGGCAGCTGATTTACTCTGTGCTTACACCCCACAAGCGCCAGGAACCTGAAAATTGGTTAGTAGGATAGGGTGTATGGTCAGGATTCATCATTGAAGATGATGATGCGACCCAAAATCATAGTGTTTGTTGAAGATATTATATTTTATTCTCAAGGCAAACAATCGGTTGCTGCGGATGAGACAATTCCCGTTTAACTGTTGTTAAATTTTTAATGAAATGGTTTAATCTTAGACAGCCGGCTGTGGAAAGATAAAACCAAATAATATTTATTTATAAAATGAGGTGTTAAACGCAATGCTGCAATGATAGCCTAGTCTGATTTTTAATTATATAATCATTTAGTTCATGATTTTTTTACGGAATAGACGCGATGAACTCAATCATCAAGTGCCTTCCGATCTTCTTTCTGTTAGCTAGATAAGGTATTGATTTTCGTTGCCTCTCGAGCTACGATGCTATGAAGAGGGCTTAACACACAAACAACCGACGTCGAGCCCTCCGAGCTACGGAGCTATGGGAAGATTCACGACAAAAATGCGAAACAAAAGGCACACACAAAAAAAAAATCATGTTTCACTCCGAATATTTTTTTACGACCACGCGCTCCCATTGCCAATTATGCACTGATGACGCTGCATTTTAAGAGGGTAATCTTCTCCTCGCAATTCACGGCAAAAATGCGAAACAAAAGGCACACACAAAAAAAAAATCATTTTTCACTCCGAATATTTTTTACGACCCAAAATCGGCATAAAAAAAATCGGCAAAAAATCAACGTTTATCACTGAAACTGCGATTACTAAAAAAAACCAGCGAAACCATATACATGATTGAGTACCAAAAGATGCATCTTTCAATTACGAAACACGAAAAAAAATCAATTCTCGAAATCGTGAATTAAGTTCACGAATGCGAGAACCAGGAAGTAATATATTCACGTTTATAGTGCAAATGCACCATACTCATGAATGAATTTCTTCGTGGTTCTCACATTCGTGAACTTAATTCACGATTACTAGAATTGTTTTTTTCTGTGCAGTGATACCCAAACATGAATAGGACATCTGTTTTTGCTCGAAAAACTTAGTTTTTATTTTCAATAAATCATATCTCGGAAACGTACGGTTAGATATCGCCATTTTTTTTGAAATTTGATGTGAAATTTTTCGAAGAATCTAATATAAATATTTTCAGACATAGGCTCTTTGGTCCAGACACGGTAAAAACGCCATTTGAAGTTTTCATATGACTTTTTCAAATGTTAAGGTAGATCTTAGTATTTTTTTCAAAAAGCCAAACTAATCACCTTTCTTTTGCGTCTAAGACAGCTAAATTCGGATGAAATGGTGCGGAGATATATTTTTTTGAAAAAAAAAGGTTTGTGCAAAAAATGACGAAAATTGCCAGTTTTGAACCACCCTAGCATGATGTAGCTCACCCTAATGGCCAAACGAAAGAAATACGGGTTTAATTATTTTGGCCTAGGAACCTCAAGAAAAAATTTTAATCCGATCGGAGAACTTTTTTTTCGGTTTAGGATCTTTTCAAAAAGCATTGCTGAATTTATTCGAGGTCAATTTGTTGATCTCTAATGACGATGGGCGCTACAACCCATTTAATTGTTCTGGAATTTCACTCAGACGCGTTGTTAAGTGATTTGTAGTTCGAAATCATGAAGGGATAGAAATTTGGCGACATTTGTATTTTTTTTTTTTGTGACATTAACATTTTCATCAAAAAATGTTAGAAAATAGTTTTAGAATCGCTTTCATTTGTCGTTTCTAAAATATTTAAAATCGCGAGACATGTCATTTTATGGAAAATTTTATGTATTTTATGTATTTTATGTGAGGTCATTCTCTGCTATCTCACACGAAATCGCAAAAGTTTCCACGAATAGAGAGCCTATATGGAGAGGCGAATTGTTACTTTCGGGATTCAAATCGAGCTGTCAAATCTGGACGAGACCTTGCAAGAACAAGGTTGATATCACTTTTAAACATGTTTGAACAAAAAAGGCAAGGTTGCAAATTATTCAAAAACACGTCATTTTTTGCATGCTCATGAAGGGGTCGCACCGCCACCCCGTCACAAGTTATCCATAAATTACCCCTTAAAACAATGTTTCACACAAACCGAAGGAAATTTCTGTGTTAGTTGGCAGATAATTGCTTACAATAGCTTGAACAACCTTTATACAATGAAAATTTAAATTTTTATTAACCATATTTTTTGTTTCTGTTTTTTTTTGATAATAATATTTGCATTGGGTTTAGTGAAATTTAAAAAAAACAGCTTTATGAAGGTTAACATGCTTTATTCCCGCCATAGCACCATCCTATAGAAGCAAACGAAAGGAGAGTGTCGGCACTTTTTATTGCTCACCAGTACAATAACAGCACCCACACACATCGGTATCTAAAACATCAGAAAAGCACGTTGCTCCAAAGGTGATCCGGGATGAGAAAAAATGCAGTTTTTCTGTTCTTCTTCAGCGTGGGGGTAACAACGAAGGTGGGAGTGAAAATGTATTCTTTTCCCGTGCTTTGTTTCTTCAGCTCGGAGCAGGAGCTTTGTCTCGCCCACCCCCTTGGCTGAGTCGTTTGGCACCTGGCGTTTATGCAAATTATAATCTTCCGGTTGAGCGCAACGAAAAATAACACACACGAACGAACAACGCGGGAAAACGATTTTCCTCTTCCCGGCTTTTTTGTGTGTGTTTCAGCGCGAGAGTTTTTCCTTTTCAGTGTTTTATGAAATATGGTTTTGATTGCGCTAATCAGTGGGTGGAATCACAGCTAAACAGTTCAAACGTGGAGCCTGCAGAGACCCGGTTGAGAGTTACGTTTATGTATTTGGTTGAAATTTGGTTAAAAATAGCTGATCTAAAAATTAGAAGGATTTTGGTGTCATTACAAACGAAGCAAAGTAGCAAATTTTTAATAAAATATATTCCAATTCAAGCATCAGTTTCACACAATTTAACGCTCTTTTCTCCTCATTTTCAGTAATCTCCGGCGTGAGTTGGGAGGAATGGTGGACCTACGATGGCATCTCCGGTAAGTTCCCAGTGATAATTACCCACAATCTCGTATTTCTTCTTCATCATCACTTCAGGTAATTCCCTAGCAGAAGAAGCTTCATCATCCCCTGATATTCATCTAGTTGAGACGACGATGATTTCCGGTGGGTTTTCCACACCCACCTACCCGTTCCCACAAACCAAATTAGTCATTTACCCTTGGGAAAGGTTGGTTTCCTGTGCTGTGCTGGTAGGAGAAGCCTAATTGTCCACCCGACAAAACTTCCTGCAGGGTGGGTAATTTACGTAGGTTCATCCACAGCAGCTGTAATGGAATACTAGCGAAAGAGGGGAAATCTCACCTTTTGAAAAGCAAACAAATTGCTTGGAATGTTTCCTTATTGGATGGTTTTCTCAAGAAGTACGGAAATTCAATGTATTTTTTTATCATTTTAGTTTAGAAGAGTTGTCAATTTCAATTTGTTTGAAATGAAAAAAAGCTTTTTTTAAAAGACTGTATATTCAGAAATTTTTATAACAAAATAGACCCAACTTTCGACATTCCGTCCTTCCCGAAGGATTTCCCCCGTTTTTTCATCCCAAGTAATCCATTATGAAAATTAATCGTGAGAAAACGATCAGCTGTTTGGGGCCAATGTTTTGTCTCGAGCAGCCAAAACTCCCGGCAAAAAGTTCACCTCCAACTTTATCTGGTGCGGTACAGAGGAAATCGTGACTGTAAATATTGGTCAAAATTTTAAGACGATTGATGTTCTTTTTTTTAAATATTAACAAATATTTTTGCATGGTTTTTTTTTTTAATTTGGATGAAACTTTGTGTAAACTTTTTCTATGACCAAAGAAGACATCTTGCGTCATTTGTTCGTACATACAAGTCTCCAAAGATTATTAAATCTTTAAAAAATATCTTTAGAACTCATTTTCTGATCAACTCTCAGTCTTCAACAAAAACAAAGAACTTCTCAGAAAAATAGAAACACCTTTAAACACAAAAATTGTGTAAATATTAATAACGATATGTTTTGGATGACAAAATTGCAATCTTTTAAACTTTGGCACAAATTGTTCAATATAGATTTGGAAGTGTTGCCATTTTTTCGTTTAGATCATATTTAAATGAAACTCGTGGCTACATTGATTTTATTAGTAAATGAAAAATAAAATTTGCTAGGAGCGTCCGTGGATGACTGGTTACGGTGTTCGCTTTGTAAGCGAATGGTCCTGGGTTCGATTCCCATCTGCTCCCAACGAGAAAGTATAGGAAATATAAATCTTGAAACTCTGAACATGAACGAAAATCAAAGTCGCTCGAGTCGGGGTTCGATCCCCCGTCCTTTGGATTGGTAAGCAAAAATGCTAACCACTATGCCTTCGCGACTTGGTTAGCTATAACTGGAATTAGGAATACTGTTACTATCAACTATATACGCGCTGGGTTCTTGTCCATTTGACAAGGGTTCGGAAGTTCTAAATAACGTTTGAATCCGATTGGTCCAAACGTTCTTCAGGGCGGGGCTTGTCGATAAAGCTGAAGTACCTCGCGCTCGGCTAGCCAGCGTAGAAATGGGTCACCGAAGCTCGGCAGAGCTAACACCTTCCAAATGCCTATGCGAGTTATTTGCATGTATAGAATGTAGATCTAAAAATACATGGAAACAACTCAATTTGTAAGAAGCGACCGCGTGGTCCCGTTTGGTTGGTTGAACACACACACACACACACACAAATGAAAAATAAAATTTGCTATGAAACAGTATTTTCCAGACAACAATACTAAAAGTATTTGCTTAGTTATCGTCACTTGTTTTTCCAGAAGTTGTATTATTGTTGGTTCAATCTTGAATGTATATGAAGCAAATTTGTTGAAATTTTTGTGATCTCATCCGAAGCCTCGATTATCCGAAGTCTCGATCATTCGAAGTTTGATTATCCGAATGTTGTTGTGGGACTTTGGATAATCGAATCAACACAAAAAAATCGTATTTTTTTAATTTTCTTATGAAATTTGAGTTCTACGACCCCAGTTTAGTCAAATTTAAATATTTGGTTACCTTTCAAACTGGAAAATGCATAGTTTTATTAAAACATCACCGCAATTTTAGCCAGCATTTTGGATTTAAAATTCCTAAATCACTTTAGAGTAGTTTGTAAGTCATACTTAAGCGCAACAAACAGTAATGAAACAGTGAAAAAAAAATCGTGATTCGATTATCCGAAGAGATTTTTTTTTTCGAAGCCTTCGGATAATCAAATCTGGACTGTACTAAGGCCGATGCAAATATTTAAAAAAGTTTTTGTCCCTCGGCCCTGGCCGAGGTCAAGGGGGGGGGGCAAATAAATAATAAAATATAAAAAATTAAATAACAAGCCATAGTCTTCACATTTAAATGAAAAAAGTGTTTTAAAAAGCATTTTACACTAGTTCAGTTGTTTTGCAATCATTAGTTTTCAAAAAATCTAAGATCTGACAAAAACAAAAATTGTATCGAAAAAAAAGATTTTGCATCGAAAATTTTCAAAAAATCTTAAGATTTTCTAATAAACCCAAACATGCTAAAAATGATTTTAAACGCAGAAGAATGTATTTTAATTTGATTTCAGCTGGTTGCTCTTGAATTTTCATTGAAATTTTGAAGTTTATTGTAAAAATATTTTTTTTGCCCCCTGATTTTTCGGGCAAATTTTGAAGGGGGGGGGGGGGGTGACAAAAACTTTTAATAAATATTTGTATTTGGTGTTGAACGACACCAAATTTTATAAATAGTTCATTTAGATTGTGGATTTGTTTTTGTACATGTAAACTTAAATCAAACGTTTTTTCGGCATTTTCTCCACATTAAAAAAATATGTTTTTTTTTTGAAGAATTGGCAGCACTGCCAAATAAATTTTGACGATTTATTGCAATACCTCAAAGATGTAATTTTTTGTCATCGAAAAATGTGGTTTGCAAAAATGGTTATTTCAAACCACATTTTTCGAAAAAAGTTTCAAAAGTTAGATAACTTTAATTATGAAAACATTGCTAAATAGAAAAAGTGTCAGGGTTTCTCATTGTAACTGCAGTTAAATAAAAAAAAGGACTGTTTTATCGAATTCTTTGAAATATATATATAAATTTAATTATCAGTAAACAAACTAAGTTGAATAAACACATTACTCTTAATTTTAAAATGAACATTGAAAGAAACCTTAGCCTTAGCCTTAAATTTGACGTTATTAATTCAAGTAGTCGCGTATTTTAGTTACGAAAATTTTGGTACCCTAACATGTATAGGTCATCGCTGAAATTTTTTAGTTATCGCAGTTTTATTGAAAACAGTTGATTTTTTTGCCGATTTCGTCATTTTCATGTTTTTATGGGAGGCGCGCCGAAAAACCCAGTTTTTATTTTGAAAAAATCATAACTCGGAAACGTACGGTTCGACATCGCCAATTTTTTGATATGTTATGTGAAATTTTCCGAGGAATCCGATAAAAATATTTTTAGACATTGGCTCTTTGGTCCAGACTTGGTCAAAATGCTATTTTAAGTTTTCATACGACTTTTTTAAATGTTAAATTTTGTAACTTCTTACGTCCAAGAAAAAAAAAAAATCTTGCGTCTGGCTTTTGCAAAAAAAATTACGAATTACGAAAAATGCCATTTTTTGAACTACCCTAGCACGGTGTAGGTCACCCTAATGGCCAAAAAAAATACGGGTCTAATTATTTTGGCCAAGGAACCCCCAGAAAAATATAAGCCCGATCGGAGAACTATTAATGATAGTATTTTGAAACTAAAATTATAAATTATAAAGTTGCAGGTTAAAAATTATTTTTGACCAATGTTATCATTGAGGAAATTCTCCATACTACAGCGTCATAGTCCCATTTCGGTGGCCCCTTAAGGGACGACCTTCCGTAGTCGCGACCCAGAGCACACCGGGTGGGAACCTTTCTGCTCCCTGCTCCACGGTCATGGCTCGTTTGTTTTTCACGCCGGCTGATCTTCGTGACAGCGGCTCGCGAGGGAAAATTAATGTTTATTCTAATATCCCCCTATAGTGGAGTTGGTTAAAGACAAAAGTACGGCACCATTCGATGATCTGATGGGAGTTTTCTTTGGTCGGTGTGGTGTTAATTAGTGTTTGAGGAGAACGATGATTCATAGAGATAAATAAATGGGAGTTGTACATTTTATTTTCAGTAAAAAATACAGCCAATGTTCTGCGAGTTTAAACCAAAATTTCATCACATTTAACAAAACCATCTAAAGCTTAGTTCGAGGATTTTAGTTTTCTGGTTGTGCGACATTTTCCATTGATTAAAATCCAAGGAATAAAATAAGTAGCAAGTAAAACATCGCTTTTTTTGTTGGACAATTGCTGCACAAGCGTTTTTATACGTTAATTATTGAACAAATGTCATAAAATTTGGTCATTTTTTCTCATTTTGATCAAAAAACCATTGTTCAACATGGTTGTGTAACACAAATGCCAAACCTAGCAACAGATTACGAATAGTTCATTTCGAAGTTTATTCTGACTTAAATGGAACATGCTTGCGAAAAACAAAATCACATTTGCAGACATGATGTTTCATTTCAGTTTGCTTAACATGATAAAATGGTAGAATTGACCTCTGGCTTCGGATGGGATTTCACGTAAACAAGTTGTTTATGTGTAGTTCGCATTCGTGTTTCAAAAACCGAGCAAGAACATGTTGACGAAACAAGCACAGATAGTTCTAAAAATAGAAACAGCTTTTGTTCAAAAGAAATTTTGGCAAACTGTTAGTGAACTTGGTAAAACCTAGATGACCGCAGACTTCTTAATGACGTTTAGGCCTGCTCATACAACATAACCCCTCGTGGAAAGAAGCAGACGCGCGCCCGGACTTGACATTTGTAGTGAGCATTCTTCATCAAAAAGGAAAACTGAAAATGCAGCACCGGGAACCAGCAGCAGTAGTAGAGTAGTAGTAGCAAGCGATGTTAATTAGCACTTGAACATAATTGAAAATTAAAATCCCCATAGGCATAATTAGGAAACTGATTGATTTTTATGGTTGATATTTTTTACTATCCATTATTCATATTATTATCATTCATAAATTGCGTATCCCTGGCCAAACTAATAAATTACAAAAACTAGTAGTTAAATGATCGTAAAGCGACATTACTCACAAATAAAGGATTAAATTAAGAAAAAAAAACTTTTAAGCGAACACCTTGAACATATTTTAAGAAAAAAGCCTGTTTAACATTCTTGTCTGCCACGATATGTTCTTGGACGGTTATAAATCCAACCCGGTTCAGAATCTTAAAGTCAAGAGTTCTTATGACATGTTCAACAAACGTTCTCTATGCAAGAAGGACGTGCGCTGGTAAAACATAATTAAACCACGCACATTTCTAACAGGTTAAGAGATGTTCAACAACAAAAAAAAAACCTGCGCTTTTTCCAGCGTTCAAAAGTTCTTAGGGACGTTGGGAAAACATAGTAAATGAGTTCAACAAAAAGTTCGGAAATCTTTTGGCGAACAAAGTGTGCTACTTGGGATGGTAATCTGTTTGCGATCTACAATTGTGTATACAAGTTTAATTGCGGAAATTGAAATCAAGTGATAAAGTGCAATCTATTAAGTTGATAGTACAGTACAATGAGCTTTTCCGTGCATAAATTTGTTGTTGTCGCGAAAAGGTCACAGTGAATAACAATTCTGAATGAAACAAATTCGGCCGTCAAACGAAAGTAATTGCGATTTTACATTTTAATTGAATAAATTACAAATTAAGTATAAGGTGAAATCTCTACTATTTGCTGCACCGATGCTGGCTGCTCCTCGACAGGTCTTGTGATGACGACACCTCGTTGATCGGTAAGGGCGCTAGCAAAATCACCAACAGTGCGAAGATCGTTGAAACTGCTCCTAATATCATCGTGAGTTGCCGAGTGTTGTAGGTGTTGCGCATTACAAGTGCAAGGAAGCTGAAATGAAATGATAATTTGCATAATTCAAACATTTATTAAGATAACAGATTCGTTTGAAGTCATAATTTGTTTATGTGTTTACTTCCTCACTGGATACTATAAATACGGTCGTCTACCTCATATCGCCAGTAAATCACAACAGACCAGAGTACCACTCACACACGATGGCGTTCGGCGGAGTTTTGACCAGCTTGGCGCTGCTAGCGGTTCTTCTAGCGATAACCGGTGACGTAGCATCGGGCCAAGAAACTGCCGAAGAGCAACCCGAGTCGGTGGAAGAAATGGCAGAGACGACCATTGTGCCAACTTTTGAAGCTAGAACTAGAATTGTTTCTGGGATGTGGGTGAGATGCAAAAAAGGTTTCAAATTTGTTAATGGCAGATGTCGAGAACAGCATAATGGAAAGTAGTAATCATCAAATAAAAAGAAGTATTTAGTCGAAAGCAATCATGAAATAAATACATCTATGTTAAGCAAATTCAGTTTTCTTCGATGGTTGTGAAATATTGGCCTGAGGAGTTTTTTTGTTTGTTTCTGATCAGGACGGTGATTTCCTTAAGCGGATTGGTGACAAAATACATTCTTTAAGTTGGATGCATTGAAATGTGTCCACAGTCCTAAAAAAAAATTTCGGATAATCAAATTATTGAGTTATCGAGCTACTACTTTTTTTATTTTTGCTTTTCTTGATAAGTTGAGCTGAAATGGAGCCTAACATTTCAAAAGGGCACAACCCCTCTTCGATTTGCGTGAAACTTTGTCCTAAGGGGTAACTTTTGTCCCTGATGACGAAACCGAGGTCCGTTTTTGATATCTCGTGACGGAGGGGTGGTACGACCCCTTCCATTTTTGAACATGCGAATTTTTCATTTTAAATTTTTCATTTATTGATATAAAGACATAAGGGGTTTGCTTATAAACATCACGAGTTATCGCGATTTTACGAAAAAAAGTTTTGAAAAAGTTACTTTTTGCGTTTCTCTTTGTTTCGTCGTCCGTGTCTGTCGCGGGTGACCATGAACGGCCATGATCGATGACGACCAACTTTTTCAAAACTTTTTTTCGTAAAATCGCGATAACTCGTGATGTTTATAAGCAAACCCCTTATGTCTACGGGCAGCGAATGACCGCGAAGGTTAAAGCTGCCGAAAATAAATAAATAAACAACAACAACAACCTTATGTCTACATATCAAAATTTTTGTAATTGTCTGCTCTACAACTTTGTAGAACATTGTTACACTCTAAAAAATAACGCTGCAAAGTTAGAAAAAACACGAAATTTTAAAATGAAAAATTTTGTTCTAAATGAAAAAATGACCCTTCTGGGACAATGTAGATTCGAAAAGTACATTAAATATCCCATAAAATGACATGTTCCAAAAATTTTTACAGTCGAGTAACGGAAAATGGAAGAATTTTTAAAACTTTTTTAGTGTTTTTTTCGATGAAAAATACGTTTATTCGGAATTCTGAGTACGCCATCAAATCGGGCGTCTAATTTTACATAAAAGTCCCTTTGACACCAAATTTCTATCTCATCACCGTTTCAGGCTGCAAATTATTGAAAAACACCTCTTTTTTCACATGTTCAAAAATAGAAGGGGTCGTACCGCCCCTCCGTCACGAGATATCAAAAAACGGACCTCGGATTCGTGATCAGGGACAAAAGTTACCCCTTAGGACAAAGTTTCACGCAAATCGAAGAGGGGTCGGGGCAACTGCTGTGTGAGTTGGCGGAGAATTATCCAGCTATTTTGCATCATTAGTTTGTCCATCTAATTTTCCATATAAATTTGGCAGCTGTCAATATAAAGATGAAGTTTGAAAATTCAAAAATCGTGTTTTGAAGAAATTTTTTGATTGATGTCTTCGGCAAAGTTGTACGTATGGATAAAGACAAAGTTGTAGGTATAGATTCCACTGAAAAAATATGATACACGGTTAAAAAAAATAATGATTTTTAACCTTACTTTTTGTCACTAAAATTCGATTTGCAAAAAAACTCTATTTTTAATTTTTTGATATGTAAACTTTTCAAATGTAAACTTTTCTGAAATATCTAAAATACAATATATAATATTGTACAAAAAATCTTTGATCGAGTTATAATTTTTTTAATTAATACTATTTTTTCAAAAAATCGAAATATTTCTTCGCAAAAAAATTTCAACTTAATTTTTTTTTATGTAAAATCAAATTTGCAATCAAAAAGTAGTTTTTTTTAAGATTTTTTATGCAAACCCATTGACATATCAAGATACAAAAGTTCCTCAATAAAAAAGTGACAATGAACGAAACAGGATAAAAAACTGAAATAATGGTAATCTTGTGGCAAAATCCTACCTATTGCTATTCCCAAAAAAAGACCACCGAACAAAAGCCATTTCTGGAATTCCGGTTCACCTTAATTGAAAGCGGAAAAAGAATTTCATTTCACCGAGGTCAGCCTCTCGATTCTGATAGCACGGGTACATTCCCAATTCGGTTTAGGTCCCCTTGAACGGGAAGTCTTTTAGAATGCAAAGCTCTAACCTTTAGCTGCTCAACTCACTGTCTCACAGTCTTACTGTTCATTGTCTCATTGTTTTATTGTCTCATTGTCTTATTGTCTAACTGTCACACTGTCTCATTAATTTATCCGTTCGTCCTTTCATCATCATAGTCCATCTCATTGTCTCTCTATTTTCGTCTCATTTTCTTTTCTTCTCATCACCTCTTTCATTGCATCGATTACTATAAAAGGTTTACAACTCCTCACTGCCTAACCAAGGGTTACCTAATCGCCACTCAACTTTTCGGGTCACATCTCACTGAAGGCAATCTTAATTAAGTAGAAATGAGATTTTTGAGATAATTAATTCGAAATGGCTTTCCCTCTGCTGCTGCTGCAAAAGAACGCTTTCGCCCCACAGGTAGGCAACCTGCACCACGCGCACCCTCCTCCACCGATTGATTGATGAAAAACAACCGTGAACCGTTTTTATTAGCTTCCCAAGACCTTCCAAGATATGATTGAAATGCAAATTTTAGTGTGCTTTTGTGCCGCGTGGGGAACGGAGGTGGTCACGGGGCGTGAAACGACCTAGTTTGGCAGCGTGCGCCTGCGAGTTAGGCTAAACGGACGACGGAGCGCCATCAAAGGGCAGTCGAGAGAGCTCGTTCCAATAAAAGATAATGTGCTTTTAAGAGTTTTTAGTTTTCGTGCCCGGCGAAAACGGATCGCGGGAATTGGTTGGCTGGATTTGGGAGAACGGTGAACAGGGAGCACTGCCAAAAGTGATTAAATTAAGTGGAAGTGCGCGAAGCAGTGGTACTTTGATTGGTAATGTTTGGACCTTTTTGAAATTAAATTGAGCCTTGAAAGGCTGGATTATACCGTTTGAGATTTTGGAGGAAATTCGGTTGTTTTGAAAAAAGATGAGAAATGCGATTTAGATTTAAAAAAAAAACCATATAAAATTGATTATTTTAATCGAAAAATCGCCTCAAATCCTTCCATAATCCAACTTGACTTACACACATTCTTACCCAAATAAACTTCAAATAATGTCTTCATCTCACCATGCTATCCCTCAGCTCCAATTTTCCATCCCACTTTCCTCCTCCCCCATCATCACAGCACTCTTCACTTTTTCATCGTGCTGAGGCAAGTCCCAAAAGTCACAAGTTCTGACAAATGATCTTACTGCTGATTGCATGTGTGTGTGTGTGCACACACGTTATCCACTTTCACGGTTCTGCCCTTTCTATTCTTTCTTGTCGTGACTATATTTTGTATGGTGTTCCACCCCCCCAACCTTTAACCACCCTACATGCCATCGCTTTTTTTCGCCACACGACCACTTTATCATCTTATCGTGTTTGTACGTTGTGAACTTTGGATTTGCTCTGGCACTTTCTGGGTTTGGCTTTTGTGAGTTTTGTTTTGTTATTTTTTCTCGTAATTGTTTTAAGTCTCTGCAAAGAAGGAATTCATAGTTCAAAGAATTGGGATCAATTTATTTTGGAAGCAACTTTGAATAAAATAATAGAGTAAATGTATATTGTATTTTTGTTTTGGTTTTAATTTAAACCTAATTCTTATTTGTCATATTTCTTAAGTAGCTTATTTCTCAAAATTCTTGTTTTTAGTTTCTTCAAGCCTTGTTGCACTTAAAAAAAAAACATTTTTTTTTAAATCGAAGGTTTCTTTATTCTCTGTTATCACTCATTGCTTATTGTTGTTTACTATTCACTTTATTTTAGAATGATTTTATCTCCATCAACTTTTGTAAAAGCTTATTTCTAATGCATTCACATTATATTTTTTAGTTCAAAAAACTCAATTTGCTTTGCACTAGTTTTAATAACCATTGCATTTATGATTTAAATATCGTTGCTTCCCCTTTTATAATTATTCATTTTTGATTTGTATACTGCTCAAACACATTCCTAGTTACCTCAATGTGAGCAATTCGCTGAAATTTCGGCCATCCTATTTTTATGAATTTTTAAATCGGGCTGAACTTTCTAGTATGCCCAAAGAAGCTATTTCGCCTCATCAGCCTGTATGTAAAATTTTCCATAAAAATTAGATAGCTTTCCATTTGATACCTGGGGTGAAATTAATGAATTTGAAGATTTATTTGCAAATAAAACTACGAAATTATTTTTAACGAAATGGAATAAAATCAAACTAAGCTTGGTAAAGAAGTGTTCAAGTACCTCAAAAAAGATTACTCTATTTTTGAAAACATTGATAAGGCTGGTACAAATATTTTTATAAGTTATTGTCCCCCTCCCCTTCAAAACTTTCTGACAAATCAGGAGACAAAATAATTTTTTTTTTCAAAAAAAAAACAAAATTTCAATAAAAATGTATGAGCAATCAACTAAAATCAATTAAAAGTGCAATCCACTGCATTAAAAAACATGTTTGTGTTTAGTCTAATATCATTATAATTCTACATAATTTTTTTTTTATTTTCCTCAATTTTTCCATTTTTGCCTTCCTCACGTTACTGAGGAAAGGCTATAAAATCACTCAAAAAATGAACTTCCCAATTAGAACTCCTAGACCGACCAACATGTAAACCTATCAACTCAGAATTAAATTCTGAGAGTGTGTGTGTGTGTGTGTGTGTGTGTGTGTGTGTGTGTGTGTGTGGTGGGATGTTGATCAAAAAATTGTCACTCGATTATCTCGACATTGGATGAACCGACTTTGTCCGTTTTGGCGTCATTCGATCCGTCTTGGGGTCCCATAAGTCACTATTAAAAAAGTTATGCTAAAAACCGATTTTAACAAAAGTCCGGAAGTTTGTAAAAAGGGTGTTTTTTCTAAGAAACCCCATCATGCTATACATTTTCAGAAAGGAATTTAAAATACCTTTCCAACGCATTCAAGACATTGAAGATCTGACAACCCTATCAAAAGTTATAATTACTTAAGTGTTATTTACGCACTTTTTGGAGGCCGGATCTCAGATATTTTGAAAATCTCATCCAACCTATCGTTGGATAGGTATTCAAAAGACCTATCCAACGCGCTAAAAACATCTGACAACCCTATCATAAGTTATAAGCATTTAAGTGTTATTTACGCACTTTTTGGATTTTGGTTAGCTCCCTTCAAATCAGAGGAAGGCTCCAACCACCTAAGGGTGGATTAAGTTACGTTTTTAAATTAATGATTGCAAAACAACTGTTGTATTAATTTATAATTAAGATAAAATGATCTTTTGAAAACAAACTCCGATTTAATATCACCAAGAGGTGGAATAGAGCCTTTCTTACAAAAAAATAAAGTAAATCCGACAAAAAATGGTCCAATTGATTTCTCAGTAACTAAGAATTTTGGCTATAGCCTCGATCTCGAAAGCCTTTTTTTAATTTCAGTTGTAGATTGGAGGTTCAAAGATGATTACAATTAATCAACAAAAACATATTGGATTCATTTTATTATAAAAATATAAATCGTACCCAGTCTTCAAAGCTAGTTATGATTAACCTAAGAAAAAGATGTTTAAAAAGGAGCAGTTCTCTACGGAATCGGTCTTTTTTCTTTAATTTTAATTTTTGTATTTTTTAATCCGGCTGAAACTTTTTTGGTGCCTTCGGTATGCCCAAAGAAGCCATTTTGCATCATTAGTTAGTCCATATAATTTTCCATACAAATTTGGCAGCTGTCCATACAAAAATGATATGTGAAAATTCAAAAATCTGTATCTTTTGAAGGAATTTTTTGATCGATTTGGTGTCTTCGGCAAAGTTGTAGGTATGGATATGGACTACACTGAAAAAAATGATACACAGTAAAAAATTTGGTGATTTTTATTTAACTTTTTGTCACTAAAACTTGATTTGCAAAAAAACACTATTTTTATTTTTTTATTTTTTGATATGTTTTAGAGGACATAAAATGCCAACTTTCAGAAATTTCCAGAATGGGCAAAAAATCTTTGACCAAGTTACGATTATTAAATCAATACAGATTTTTAAAAAAATCGAAATATTAGTCGCAAAAATTTTCAACTTCATTTTCGATGTAAAATTGAATTTGCAATCAAAAGTACTTTAGTGATTTTTGATAAAGTGCACCGTTTTCAAGTTATAACCATTTTACGTAACTTTTTGAAAAAGTCGCAGTTTTCATTTTTTAAAATAGTGCCCATGTTTGCCCATCTTTGAAAAAAATATTTTGAAAAGCTGAAAAATTCTCTATATTTTGCTCTGTTGAACTTTTTGATGCGATCCATAGTTACTGAGATATTGCCATGCAAAGGTTAAAAACAGGAAAATTGATGTTTTCAAGTCTCACCCAAACAACCCACCATTTTCTTATGTCGATATCTCAGCAACTATAGGTCCAATTTACAATGTTAATACATGAAACATTCGTGAAATTTTCGATCTTTTCGAAAAAATATTTTCAAAATTTAAAATCAAGACTAACATTTCAAACAGGCCAAACATTTAATATTACGCCCATTTTGAAATGTTAGTCTTGATTTTAAATTTGAAAATATTTTTCGAAAAGATTCACGAATGTTTCATGTATTAACATTGTGAATCGGACCTATAGTTGCTGGATATCGACATGAAAATGGTGTTTGGAAGTGAACAAAAAACATCAATTCATTTTGCTGCTAAAAGTTCACAGGATGAAATTTTCTCAGCTTTTCAAAATATTCAAGATGAACAAACATGGCACTATTTTAAAAATGAAAACTGCGACTATTTCAAAGTTACTAAAATGGTTATAACGAAAACGGTGCTTTATCAAAATTCACTAAAGTACTTTTTGATTGCAATTCAATCGAAGTTGAAAAATTGCGATATATTCGATTTTTGAAAAATCTGTATTGTTTAAAATTCATAACTCAGTCAAAGATTTTGCCCATGAAATTGGCATTTATGTCCTCAAAACATATCAAAAAAAAAATTAAAAATAGTGTTTTGCAAATCAAGACAACAAGTTAAATAAAAATCCAAATTTATTTTACCGTGTATCATTTTCAGTGTAGTCCATATCCATACCAACTTTGCCGACACAAATCGATCAAATTCCTTCAAAGATACAGATTTTGAATTTTCACATATCATTTTTGTATGGACAGCTGCCAAATTTGTATGGAAAATTATATGGACAAACTAATGATGCAAAATGGCTTCTTTGGGCATACCGAAGGCACCAAAAAAGTTTCAACCGGATTAAAAAATACAAAAAAAATCGAATGACCGAAATCTCAGAGAATTGCTCAAAGAACTAACCCTCTACAACCCAACCCCGCCTTTAGACGGGCTTCGATCTAAAAAAAATTGCCATAAATCCATTTTTCAATCAATTTATGATCTTTAAAAAGCTTTGAAAGTTGAACTCTTAACATATTTGAAACTTTGACTTGTTTTATGTGACTTTGCGAATGTTTTGAAAAATGTATTTTTTTTAGAAATTTCTTATATTTTATGTAAAAAGAAGTATGCAGTTATTATTCTAGTGTCCCAAACTATGCCTCTACGCATTTTTTACAATTAAATGATAATGGTGCCATTTTATAGCAGAAAATGTGAAAAAAGCAAAAAAAATAAAAATGAAAAAGTTACTGTAAAAACATGAAAAAAATAGATAGGCAAAAGGTTGTAGAATAGGCCAAATACTACCAAAAACAAACATAACCTAAACAAGATAAATGAAAAATAAAATACTAAAAATGAAACAAGAAAACATAAAACAAGAGAAGTAAAGTTTTTCGTAGAACAAAAGTTGTTCAAAATGACCTTCTGAACACGGGAAAAATAAGAAAAGTCGAAACAAAAATTTGAGCGGTAGAGAATAGAGGTTAAGAAGCTGTTTTTTTTCTTGGTGACATCTAATATCCTTGGAAACAAACTTGATTTTCAATAAATGTTAAAGGGTTAAAATAGATTAAAATAAACATTTTTAATCAATGTTTCTGTTATGAAATTGTCTTAGGAACACGAATATGATAAAATTATCACCAAAAAATTTGATTTGAGGGGTTCCCAGAGAAAAAAAATTACAATCAATAAAATCACTTAAAGAAAAGTGTCTATTTAATATGTTAAACTGCCTTAACCAAAGCGTTTTCAGTCTCAGATGGTAGTCCCAGATGTCACCTAAAAGCTCCAGGTCGAATCGAGTTGATATCTGTCGGAGTCGGAGTCGGAGCCGGAGTCGGCTAAATTTTATGAGCTGGAGTCGGAGTCGGAGTTGGAGCCGAAGATTTCTGATAACCCGGAGTCGGAGTTGGAACCGGAGTTATCTTAAATTCAACAAAAAATATGATTTTTTGTTCAGTATTTCCTATATAACAGCTTAATTTACAAAACAACTTATATTTTTAATTTATCAGATGCTATTATGTATTTGAAGCTTTTTTGTGATTGAAAAGCTCTAATTGTGTTATTATACTATAATCACTAAATGATAACCTCTTACCCAAGTATGCAGTATCATAATTCAAAAAATAATGAAAAAATATTGGTTTTGTAGTCAGACTATATTTATGTGCCCTTTCAATTCAAATTTGACCAAATTTCATCCAGTTATTTCTGACAAAAGTACACACAAAGTCATCTTTTACCCCGATAGCGAATGTCTTAGAGGTTTTAAGTTAAATCATTTTTTAGGAAAAAACTACGAGGTACATAAAATGATTATAAATAGTAATCACTGTTTTTGCAGATCGAAAAAGAGTCACTGACAGTTTAACTTTTGTAACAAATATTCAACGATAATAACAATCTCTTACTTGGAACTCAACATGTGCATTTTGTTTTTAACTAAGTACAAGAAAATCAAAGTGTTGCATTTAAAACAATTGAAACTAACAATAAATGTCAAAAGAAGTTGTAACAAATTTGCAATAATCATTGATTGTTGATGTTGATTTTAGGTAAACTATTTTGATATCGTTGCAAATTATCGTTGAACAAATCTCAAGAATTCAGTACAAAAATGAACTAATAAAAAAATGTACAGTATGTAAAAATAGTATTTACACCCCTTGGGCACTATGCACATTTTGTGATGAAACATGTAAAAAATTTAAAGTTTGACAGGAACCTAGGACTACGTTTTGTTCAGAAACTCATGCCAAACATTTTGCTTCAAAAAGCTCATGAAAAGATGATTTCTATAAAAAATTATATAACAAATACTATTACGAAAATAAAAAAGGTGCAAAAAAAGGTTGTACACCTTTCGAAAAATTTACATAAATAATGTTATTTGTTGACAAATCACCATAAATCCAGTCTCCCAACTCCAAATAGGCATCCTTGACTGATTAAAAAAATAATTTGGATTGAATATAAAGTTTACTAACTACTTAGTATAAAAGTTTATATAACTCTGGAAATTCTATAGAAACTTATCTTAGCAATTTTGAAATCTTCTAATTCAACTAAATGTCAATATATTACCATGGAATTGCAAAATAAACATTTGGGAGTGGGTATAACACCGTTTTGGGGGTCTTTGTATCGCTAGAATAGATTTTTCGTTGGAATTTCGTAACAACCCGGAATTACGTCGTCGGAAAATCCGCCGGCATCCGAACCGGTCCACAATTCACAAGTCAACCTATGTGGAATCGGAAAGGGCATAAAATTTCCGATCTTTTGATACCCAAACATCTAGGTTTTCTTTAAAACCTACGTTTTTAAATACCTGGGCAAATAGTAAGTTTGATCCACGAGAACAAAAATTACGAAATTCCATACATTTTGACAGGTTGCTCAAACGAAACCATAACAACGTTTTTGCTTAGGTATTTAAAAACGTGGGTTTTATAGAAAACCTGGATGTATGGGTATCAAAAGATCGGAAATTTTATGCCCTTTCTGATGCCACATAGGTTGACTTGTGAATTGTGGACGGTTCAGATGCCGGCGGATTTTCCGACGACGTAATTCCACGATTCCAACGAAAATTCTATCGATACAAATACCCCAAAACGTGTTATCACTCCAAAATGTTTATTTAACAATTCTATGGTAATATATTGACATTTAGTTGAATTAGAAGATTTCAAAATTAAGTTAAGATAAGTTTTCTATAGAATTTCCAGAGTTATATAAACTTTATACTAAGTAGTAGTAAACATATTCAATCAAATTATTTTTAATCAGTCAAGGATGCCTATTTGGAGTTGGGAGACTGGATTGATCAACAAATAACATTATTTATGTAAATTTTTCGAAAGGTACAAACTTTTTGCACCTTTTTTTCGTAATATATTTGTTATATAACTTTTATAGAAATCATCTTTTCATGAGCTTTTGTAACAAATGTCTGCAAGTTTCTGAACAAAACGTAGTACTAGGTTTCTGTCAACATTAAATTGTTTAGATGTTTCATCACAATATGTACATAGTGCCCAAGGTGTAAATACTTTTTTTACATACTGTATAGGACAAAATATAGGATTTTAATTTATTTTTCAAATATTATAAGGCCGTTGCAAATATTTTTTAAGTTTATGTCCAAAGTCGAGGGGGGGGGGGGGCAAAAAAAATTGAAATTACAAGCCTAGGTTTCAACATTTGGATGAAAAAAGTGTTTTAAAATGCATTTACAGGCGTACAGTTGCTTTCCAATCTGGAAGAAGAAATTGTCTTCTTCTTTTCTTCTTCCAACCTCTCTCCCATATGTATTCCAAAAATTTCGGGGAAACCCACTCCCTGGCTACTAGCTTGGCTCGTGGACTCGCACTTAAAGCTTCGACTTGACGACTTGTTGATCGAGATCGAGCTGGGACTTAGAATTTGATGTTTTGATGTTTCACAAGCAGTTTATGGGGCATGTTTTCAAATTTATTTTTGTTTGCAATCGAATTCATTGAATTTAAAAAAAATCGTAAATGTAAAACAGTCCAACAAATACCTGTAAAAACTAGTTTAGACCACTACCACTACCGGTCCTTAATAGTGAATCCAAAAAAGAATTCTCGTTCTTGAATCCACAGCTACAAATCAGAATTATAATAAAATGTGGGTTTTACGAGCAGTTTTCTAATAATAGAAGACACAAATTATTAAAAGCAGATACAGAGATCGCTCAAGTATTTAAGAAAAAGAGCTCTCAAAAATCAGGCCATGAGATCAGGTTTTCGGGCCAAAATACAATCGAAAGAGCGCATCAAAACCTTCAAATTAGAAAAAAACGTTACATAATCCACCCTTAGGTGGTTGGCGCCTTCCTCACATTTAAAGGGTGCTAACCAAAATGCAAAAATTGCGTAAATAACACTTAAGTGCTTATAACTTTCGATAGGGTTGTCAGATCTTCAATGTTTTGGACGCGTTGGAAAGGTCTTTTGAATACCTATCCAACGATAGGTCGCATGAGAGATCCGGACAGCATTTTCATCAACATATCTGAGATCCGTCCTCGAAAAAGTGCTTAAATAACACTTATGTGCTTATAACTTTTGATAGGGTTGTCAGATCTTCAATGTTTTGGACGTATTGGAAAGCTCTTTTGAATACCTATCCAACGATAGGTCGCATGAGAGATCCGGACAACGTTTTCATCAACATATCTGAGATCCGGCCTCAAAAAAGCGCATAAATTACACTTAAGTGCTTATAACTTTTGATAGGATGGTCAGATCTTCAATGTCTTGGACGCGTTGGAAAGGTCTTTTAAATACCTTTCTGAAAATGTATAGCATGACGGGTTTTCTGACAAAAACCACCCTTTTTACAATCTTCCGGACTTTTGCTAAAATTGTTTTTTTAGCATAACTCTTGAAGTACTTAACTAAACTGCATAATTTTTAATAGCGACTTATGGGAATTCAAGACGGATCGAATGACGCCAAAACGGACAAAATCGGTTCAGCTAATGTCGAGATAATCGAGTGACAACTTTTTGATCAACATCCCGCCACACACACAGACATTTGCTCAGAATTTGATTCTGAGTCGATAGGTATACATGAAGGTGGGTCTAAGAGGTCTAATTGAGAAGTTCATTTTTCGAGTGATTTTATAGCCTTTCCTCAGTAACGTGAGGAAGGCAAAAAGATATTATTTTGGGACAGTTCCCACCCATGCACGAATTTTTCAAAGATTTCCGAACAATGCGTTTTTTCTAAAAGCAAACCCTAAACCTT